>NC_087559.1:14041439-14344469 GCF_036250125.1 Pseudopipra pipra
CTCTGCTATACCTACATTTATATATGTATACATATATACACAGATGCATACAAATATTTCCTCCAATAGTCACTCCATAATAAAGCCACCCTGAAAGTCACAGTCATTCAGGCTCAAAACTTTTGCTTCATCTAATAAGTACATTGTTTGTCCAGATTTCCTACAATAATAACACTCTTATTCCACCTCAGAGTTCGGTCTGGGAAGAGAAGGAGGTACTTGGCTGTTTGTCTGAGACTTCCAGATGTCCAGGCAGTCCCCACAGAGCAACAATTTGGACAGGCCTTTCAGAGCAATCAGTCTGAGCTGCGTGCTGTGTGAAGAGCAAGGCTTCACCATCTGGGCACAGAGGATGTGTTTTTGCACACACTGCACAGCTGGCCAGTTCTAGATACAGAGACTTGCTGTACGAGCACAGATCTTACATTACAAAGGGTATTTCTTCTATGGACATATGTGTATGTTACCTTCAAATGAAACTGCTGTCACATCACCAGGCTGTGTCGAAATCACAAAGAGTAAGATATAATCTCACTCAAACATCTGTCTACAGATAAAAGCTGTATGGAATTTTCAGTGCTTTCACACCAAGCAGCCTCTTGTGTGGGCTTTGTTGTCTCGTGTTTTGATCACTGAAACATCTTCGGTCTTGACAGAATTCATTTGCCCTGCTGGCACTTGGTCAAAGCAATGCTTCAGAAGTAATTTTTGCTGTTAATGTAGGTCACAGTGACTCTGGCTTTACTGTGTACCCTTGCTATGTGTTTAACACAGCACATCTTGAAAGAAGTTCGTGATTCAGACTCAGTCTACCTGTGCCCTTCCTCATTAAAAGGTCCACTCCATTCTCCACAGCGCAGGTCTCTGTTGCTAATTAGTTACATATTCAAGCAAACAAATTTTGTGGTTTCTTTACATTACTGTTAATTTTTTTTGCCTTGTGAGACAGCAAAGCATGAAGTTTGTTATGCACGAGTCTGGGAGGTTTAGGTTAGATATCAGGAAAAAGTTTTTCACCAGAGAGTGGTTTGGCACTGGAACAGGCTCCCCATGGAAGTGGTTACAACACCAAGCCTGACAGAGTTCAAGGAGCATTTGGACAACACAGTTAAGCACAAGGTGTGATTCTTGGGGTGCCCTTTGCAGGCCCAGGAGTTGGACTCAATGACTCTTCCAACTCAACATATTCTAAGAATTTTTTGACTTAGTCCAAAATGACTCCCTACAAACTTTTCCCACGGGAGAACTCCAAGGCAACAGGACAGCACTTCACCTCCTCACTGTCACTCTTCCTTGTTCCCCCGGCATGTGGTACCTCTTTCAATGCAGTGAATAATTTCAGGTCCGTATTTGCACAATCACTAAAGCATCAACGTCCTAATGAAATTAAACAACTGAGCTGGTAAGCATAAAAACAATTCTCAGCCACTATTTCTAACTATTCGAACAAACAAACACACATCCATCCTAAAAGAGGTTATAGAGGAGAGAACCTACAGAGGAAAAAAATTACCTCAGACAAATGCTGTAACTACCACAGTAATTACATTTCTTCCTAAATACTCAGAATTTCTGATACTAGCAAAGCACTGCAAGAGAGGGCTGGAGCCAAAGCCTTTGTGGGAGAGAGCCATGAACTGCCCTGTGCCCATCACAGCCAGTTCCAATCAGCACCAACTCTGGCTGGAGCAACCTCTGAGGTGCCCAAAGGGCAGCAGCACCAGCAGGCTGGGGGGGCTGTGGTGCCTTTGCACAGGCAGCACATGGAAGGAGTTGTTAGGGGTCAGAAACATTTGGAAAGACAGCTGGAAAAGCGCCATGGTGAAAGGGGTGTGCTGCTGGACACCGTGGGCTAAGGGTGACCCACACCGGGGTGGGGGCACCACTGAGGGACCACTGCCATGGGCGACCCAATGAAGAGAAAAATGAAGAGCAGAGACAGCAGAAACAACGAGCAGTGAGGAGGGACAGAGAGAAACTGCTGAGTCCAGAACTGCTGATGGAAACCAACACAGGACCAGCTGCCTCAGGTGCTCCTGAACCTCAGCCAGGAGAAGGGAGGGATTGAAACGGCAACAAAAGTGCTGGGACCAGGGCACAGAGTGGGGTGTTGGACAGGAGACAGCCTGGGAAACAGGGAGGAAAGGCTCAGTTTGCCGTTTCTTTCCTCTTCTCAACGCCCAAATCAGAGATCAGAAGTTTGTGTCACTGGCAATAACTGACGTTAAAATTCTGTGACTCCATGCTGTTTTACACACAGCTCAGTTCACTTTCAATTAAACTTTAAATTGGAAAAAATGGCAATTAGTTTTTTCACACTTGCTTTTTAAAAACTATTTACACAGTATTTCTGCTGTACTACGTAGGCAAAATCATTAGTTTGGATTCAAGCTACGTATGTAAGAAACTTCACTTAAGAAACACATTTCTTTTTTCTTCCTACATCCTTCACAGTAACTATCACAACTGCTGATAAACACAGAGATTATACACCAAAAAATGGCTGGTCAGGCATCTTAATAATTACTTAGTTGAAACATGCTTTCAACTTGCAGAAGTTATTTAGATTACAGTTAATCACAATTTTTTGAAGGACAGTAAACCTTTTTTTGATACAGTATGTAATTATGTCTTTATACTACATGAGTTTCTGCTAATTATGCAATTATCATGAAAGGAGATTAATACAAAAGATATTCTGAACTGCTCGCTATCTGTTAAAAACACAGTATATGCACATATCCATAGTTCATTCTCCATAGAATCTTGATTTGCACCAGTGTCACTGGGGTCATTTATTTCACAAAGGGCACTTCCCTTTTAGCAAAAAAAAAGGCCAAAATCCTCCCTACATTCAAGAAGTCGAAGACATTTTTAGGATTTATGCATTTGATAAAACCATTTACCTATAAAGTATTAGCAAAAAAATATCAGCAAAGGAAAATTTATAAAACCACCAATTCCTCCTCCCCTCCAAATCTAGTTCTGATGTCAGTTTTGGACTTGTTAAAGCCATCCTTACCCACACGATTAACCCCATTACTCTTTAAATTTAGTAAAAGCAACCCCTTGTCATAGATTTAAAACATGTACCATGGAAAACTAACTACTGATGATCTGATTTCTCACTGTTAGTAATCACCAGCAACTCCTCTGCACAGCTTACACATACCTACATTTCAGATTCCCACTGAGGAAAACATGAGCACCGAGCAGCTATGCTGGCATTTTTTCATGCCATAAGGGCTTCAGCAAAAGCTGGACCTGAATCTATTAATTCTCACATATTAATCACTTTGCAATTTGCACTGTATTGCAGTAGCTGAGGGGGAGACAGGTGGAAGGCAAGGGGAACACAGAAACACCCTGAACTTAAAAATTAAGGTAATACAGGAAGTTCAAGCAAACTAAAAAAAAAACCACATATTACAAGCCCCAAAATTAAGACAATGTGTTTAAGGAGTTTCAAATTGCAAGTCATGGGCGAACAGTCTGAAATCTCTGTCACCTGAAGAATCTTGCACTGGAAAAACACAGTGTCTGTCCAGTGGGTTCAGATGTCACGTTATCCATCACCTGTCTGCAGCATTTTTCAGTGGGCTTTTGTGATGTAAAACATGACAGATGGCAAGAAGTGATGGAAGAAAAAAAAAAAAAAGAAATCTTGAGACACTCACAGCAATTATATTGAAGAAGTCATCATCTCCAAGGGTATCCAAAATTGATGAAACTGTCTGTTTTGCAATAGTCAAGCGAAGCCCTTTCATACTGCCACTGACATCCACTAAAATTACCACATCTTTTGGAGAAGTTGCTGCCTGGATGTACCTGAGACACAAGACAGAACAACTCCTTTTAGATACGAACTTTTTATCCTTTCAAATTTCTTAAACACCTGTAGTCATTGCCTACCATTTTCTGTTTCTGCAGTCAAATGCAATGACTCCATTCTCATCAGGTTCCCATTTAATTCCTGTTTAAAAAAGAGAGAATAAAAGATGAAATTACATTTTCACAGTACCTGTTCAAAATGTATCTTTGGTATTGGGGCTAAGTAGGGGTTAATGGAGTTTCATACTTTAATCTAACAGGCAGAGCCATTATAACATAGGAAATAGTAGGGAAAAATAAAATTAATAAAATAAGACCATCAGAAATCTTTTTTTCCTCACTCCTTTTTAGCCTACTGTGAGGTGAAAACCTCTGAAGGCCTACTATGTTCATTGTACTACTTTCACAGAAGTGTTTTCACACTTGGCCTTTGGTGCTGGCAAGCTTTATCATGTGCTTGCCAAGGCCCTTCCAGACCTTGAGCACTTCCTACCCATGGCTGATCTCAACAGCTCCTGTTACACCAACTGCTCCTCTCACAGGTCATACTCCTGATGTTTTGCTCACATCACTGTGAAGGGGTAATAAATATCTCCTGGTTGTGGGTCAAAAGAAATACGATAAAAACATTTCCAAGGGAAAAAAAATTGACAGGGCAATTCTTCCTCTTTTTTTATTTTACACTCATTTTCGAGCACAAAACAAGAAACAGCCTCTAAAACAAAGACTAATATTTCTCCTACCCTGAAATATCATGGAGCTTGGGAACTGAAATACAATGTAAAACTAACACAGATGTAGCAGCCATTACTTTCAGGCACTTGCAGACATACAGGCTCAGAGTAAACTTGTTTAAATCAAGACTTAAAAAAACATGGGTTGCTAAACCACATCAGCTAAAGGAACAGTCCCCATTTTGGCCTGATCCAAAGTCACAGAAGCTGAGAACCAGTGTATTTGACTTTTTAGTTTATTATAATGTGGTAAATTTGGCATGGGATTAAACATAAAACTTAATAGGTGAAAATACACGTTTTAACCTATTTCAATAGAAATAATACAAGTGATGTAATTTCATTTTATTACAGTTTGTGAGAAAATAAACTTTAAAGCAAATTTTTGAAAACTTTAAATGTAAGTATGTCAGGTTAAGTGGAAGCCTAGAAGCTGAACAACAAATTATAATGAATTCTAACTGTATGCATTGATAGAGCACATTATTTAAATTCACTCCTATATGAAGAGTCTAATCCTTTTGCCCTCCTTCTTCACAGTCTGTTTATAAGATATTTTTCATGTGTGTGTATATGCCTACCTGAATAGGAATATTTATGAGTACATGAGTTATCATGAGGGCTTCACCCCCAAAATGAAAACTGGTTGAAAAACTTCAGAAGGTTGAAAATGATGATTAGAAATCTCTCTCTCTGAAAACTAGATAAAGTAAAACCAAACCTGCAAATATCTGTTGAAGTCAGGATTTGTGACAATACTCAGTGGAAATTTTCAACCATAGCATTCTTTATTGTATTTTAAGTAAGAACTTCTGTACTTCTTACCTGGGTATTGCCTGAAAAATCCTTTTGCACTTCCAAAGTACTGCCAGATGAGAGAAGGGTCACGATCAAAATTGTCAACAAACACCTTATTTAAAGATTCTGACCAATAAACTCCATTTACAATGGCCGGGTCTGGAAACAAACAACAGACAAACAACACACACACAAAGAAAAATTATTTTATCTAAGTAGAATCCCTTGAACTCTATCATCTTCAGCTCATTCAATACCCAAAAATGTATTGACAGTAAACTATTGTAGAATATTTTTATTTTCTTTGGTCAAATAAATGATTCAAAATAAATTATTTGCTCAAATAACAGAAGTATGACTAAAACAGAGCAGAGACATCAGGTACATTTTTTAGATAAGTTAAAATTGCTCGTTAGACCATCTATCTTGAACTGTATCACTTGTCCTGAAGAACATAAATAAGTCAATCTAACAACAGATTATTTACTCAATTTACCTTCCCTAAATGTATGGAATGTCTCATGGACACACTTTATATTTTTTTAACCTTCAACTTGGTAAGATCATTCTCATTAAATCTGAAAGTTTCTATGTTGGAACAGAAAGTGAAATACCTTTTATTTCACACTTGAATTATGATATATGTACAAAAACAAAATCTCATGACAAATAACACTAATATTATTAGGAAAACACTGAACCCACATTTCACAACATTTACCCAATTATCTTTTATTCCCATTAAAAGTAAACCACAAAGTAAATCCTTGATTTTGAAACTGTTCTGTTTAAAACATCCCCATCTATCAACCCCTAAAAGCACAGGCAGCCCAAGCCCATTTTAAAGCTGCAGATTTGGTTCGACAGTGGGAAATGAGAAATCAATGAACATGTCTGAAAAACTTACTGAATTTCAAACCATGAATTTTGAAAGGTGAGAAACAATTAGGATACACCATATTCCCAAATCAATCTGTATGTGAAGTCAGCAGAATAGAAAGGAAAAAACTGAACTGAAATTACAGCGGCATTATTTAATTTGCAAAAGTGTGCATACATGAATACACAGTAACATTTGCTCAAGCATTTGAAATAAAGCATCCATTAGCTTGCAAAATAATGTTGCTGGACTGATTTCTGAAGACTACTTGGAATGCTATTTTAATGGAGTGGAAAAAAGGTGAATTGTTATCTTCCCTGGCATTCATCAAGAAAAACAGAAGAAAAAGGGAAATCTCAGCTACACAAGTTTGCATGTTGCTTTCACCTAAATATTTAGGTTTATATAGACGGAATGTGAAAAAGCAAGGTCAACAAAACAGCTGTTATTTTTAAAAACTGTCAAGTATAGTTACTTCTTTCTCTAGAGGATGAAATATACACTTAAAATCTATCCAACCAGACACATATCAAACAAACCAATGTCCTAGTCCAAGGGTGCTCCTTCAGCTTAGTCTAGCTGGCAACATCCATTGTCCAGTTGTTTCCCAGTCTGCAGTTACCCCAGTAACAAGCTGTGACCAAGACATCACAAATTAACTGCCAAGACTGGGATCTATCATCAGTTTATAAAAATATGTTCCTGTTTCAGCACTCCAAAATGTCAATCCATTATCTGGCATTTGGACATTACCTGAGGGGTGAAGCCCTGAAATGAGAATCCTCTCCTCAGTCCACTGGAACTTCCCAGTTCTGGTTCAAACACTGATATTCTTATTCTGCTTCTATTCACAAGTTCTAGTGGAGTATGTAAATCACTAAAAGTTGCTGTGGCATTACTGACTCAGCATTACAATACTGAGATAAGGTGGTAAGTTTAATCCATCTTTGAAAAGAGCAACAAAGTTTGAAGGATCAGGTTTTTTGTTTGTTCTGTTTTTCTAGTCCTGCTAGAAAAATCTGCTTAGAGTTAAAAAGAAGGAACCATTTCTCAAGCCTCCAGAGGGCTACAAGATCTTCACATGCCCTTCAGCCTGGAGGATCAGTGAAAAGCCAAACAAATCAAACAGAATAATTTTATCCTAATTTATATTTTAAATAAACTGCAGTGGTTCTTAGCAACTTACATTTGGACCTCATTCCAAGACTGCACATTGTATCTTAGTGTTTTACTGTCCTATCAATTCCTCACATGTCTCTTAGGGCTAACTTTTAATGCCCTTTCCTAATGAACCTGTGCTATAGTGCCACTCGTGAGCAGAACTTTCACTTTGCCTTCCAACCCAATAATAATTTTCTTTGAATTCTATAAACACTCCAGCTCCATAAGGTCATGGAACAACTGTAGTCAGCCACCTCTTAAGCTCTAAACTGAATGTGAAGTCCTCCCAATGGCATTTGAAAAAATATATTGATGTATAAAAAATAGAAATATAAATCACTTTTAAAAATCACATTAAAATATCTATGGATATTTTGGATTACTTTTCTTGGCCCGTCTATGAAGAGCCACCTAACATGTTTATATATCTGTACTACAGATTAGAGAGCTCCATGCAAATAAAATCAGGAGGTTTTCCTTGAGTGTGACTGGTAGAGTCTATATTCTGCATCAAGTTAACAACACTAATCATCCAAATGCTGATCACTGTAAACATTAATCTAGTGATGCTGAAACTAACAGAATCTTTTTAACTGAAAGGAGCATAAAGGAGGGATTTTAAATAAAAGGGCACAACCAAAACATGACCTATGTTGACTGGGTTCCTTCAGAATGAAAGCTGGTGACAATTCACTGCCTTCCCACACCCTGCATGTCTGTTATTCTGGCTGTTCTTTTTATAATGTATCAAGTTACATTTTGTGCAACCATTTTTATAAAAAAAGCAAATATCGCCACAATCAGTTCCATCCTTAGAATACAAAGAAAAGGAAAGTAATGGGGAAAAAATGTACCTACAGCACCAAACAGCAGACCTGTGTGGAAATTGGACATCTTTACTGGCTCCTGAACCTTCAGGCTGAGGGATTAAAACTGAAGCACCTTGTTCTAAATCTGATAATGCTGTGATGTGGATGCATCTCTGGCCACATGCATCACCCCAAATACAACTGAGTTACTGACCATCTGTCCTCATAAAAATTTTACAGTCTCATCATCTAATAACCTGTATGTTAACCTTGTAGTTCTGGGCAATTTCCAATTTTAATAATTACACTAAATTGTTTAAATTGCTCCCAGTACTTCACTTAGAAACAGTATTCTTAAGTTTTTAAATTACTGCTGAACAACATTTGCACCCCAAGATACTTACATGTCAAAAGTAGTAAATTAATGCTTGTGAATATTCAGAAATTTGGGGAGGGAGAAAAAGAATAAAAGGTAAAGCTTAATATAAATACAAAATCATTAATGTGATGTTAGGGGCTCAAAGATAATAAATGTAAATAGCTTTCACCACAGTTCTTGAAATATAATTTCTGCTTTTGCTTCCTGGAGGCTAAAAGATAATTAAAATATTTCCTTTCCCTTGCCGTTTAGATGAGCTGGCTTGCAATTATATGGGATTTTGCTCTACCATTGTTTGTATAGATGTTACCTGTTTTTACTGATATTTAACACAAAACCAACCCCCAGGCAAATAGGTACAGTGACAGGGAACTGAAACGAAATTGCCAAAGGACAGCACAAATGCATGTAGCAATTAAGTTGCTGTCATAGATCCTGCTGACCTGAAGAGAGAGGTCTGAAGTCTCAAAAACAGCAACCATGGTGTGCAGTCTGAAAGATGTGCAAGAGCATGCCAAGGGTAATGAATTGGTTGGGTTTTTTAGTCACAGGATCCATAAAAGTATCTAGACTATAAAAAGGCTATGGAACAAAACTAATACACACACAACTCATTTTGCATTCCAATTATCCCAGCAAGTTTTACAGAAAATAAGGGAGACCACTAAAGAATGTGACTATGAAGGAAGTGCAGAATACTTCTCTTTCTTGCCATACTCTGCTTTATTATCAAGGAAAGAAGTCATTATTGATTCTTAAGCTTTTTTTCCCCTATTACAGGACTTCTGTGATATAATCATTATTTTCTCCTGGAAAGCTGTCACAGATGCTGGCACTGAGAATGGTGTTCCTTCTTGTAATATCTGACAGCCTCAAGGGCGGCCCTTAATGTTGCACAGCAGTCCTGTGATATAATAAAGCAGTACAAGCACAGCTTACAGGGCCCAGCCCTGAAAAAGGAATGTACAATCCAACACTCTTCTGGCTCAGAGATAGCAACAATATTAGCTTAGTTTTTATGACACTGACAACATATTTAGTCTGATCATATTTTAAAGAATAACAAATAACATACTTTGCTGGGACATATACCAACAATCTAATAATTACACTACTAAACACTAATATGAATGCTTTTCAGGGTGGTCCAGAACATTCAAGAGCTGGGGCTGGATGCCAATTTTGGCAACTGCCTTCCCTTTTTTTTCTCTCTTCCCCTCCCTCTGACTCCACTGGGTTATGTGGATGCATCATCTCACAGATCAAAGCATCTGGCCATCTGCAGACATAAAATTAGGTGTTTGTCCATTTTGCTTCATGTGCTGGGAACCATTCACCAATGTCAGAAATCACATTCCCTCCTTGTAAGTATATGGGATGGTAAAGACTTCAAGTACATGACTGTATAAAGGCATAGTAGTAGGCATTTAGTGCCTTCATCTTCCAACATTGCCCAAATAACTTTCCCCTTCTCCTCTGAAGTGGCAGCAGAAGAATTGAAGTATGGTCAGACATGTTTATTTTTATGTTGAGTTTCATAAGTGCATTTGAGTGTTGATCTGGGTTGTTTTATGGTGTTGAGGTTTTTTTGTTTTTTTTTTTTTTTTTTTTTTTATTCAAGGTGGCCTGAGTTCAACTTTAGTTCATTTGAAAGCCAGAATTACAGCTGAAAACTCCTCACTAACACCATTGTGGGATAGAGATTCATTTCTGTCTCTGCTAAGAGTTTGCCATCTAATGAGTTATTAAAAATGACCTACAGCAAATCAGTGGACGTTTGAGGTCACCCATGAGGTACTGACCTGGCTGGACCTCACTGAACTTATTAGATGAAACAGCTAAAGGCAACCCATATGTGGCTGAACTGTAAGTAGGTTGGAGTAAAGCTCTGGAAACTGTATATAGGCACCATCTATGAACACAGAACATTAGAAATTACATTTCTAAAAAAAAAAAAAAAAATAAGATTAAGGACCAGTAAAGGGAATCCCAGGAAGAACTAGAAAGATGCTGCTTTAATAAAGCTGTCGTCCAAGGAGCCAGGTATATGAGGCAGTCAGACCTACCTCTAACACAGTCTAAACAAAATGAGATTGCCCACCTGGCAACTGCCTTGAGGTGAGGAGAACTAAAGTCAAAACCCAGAAATCCTGATAGATTATCCTCCATAACTTAATGTGACTGCAGATTCCAGGATACTTCTGTGTTTTCAGTAAAACAGACTCATCTCCACACTTTTGAATGACACAAGTTGAACACTATGAAACCTGAAAGACTGGTAGGAAAATACCACACCACTGAGCTCTAGGATGCCAGGGCACGACTGAGAGACAAGGTGAACAACATGAAAGACCACTGCCAGAAACGGTTTTCCAAGCAGAAAAGAGAAAACAAAGTCTTAGAACATAGGAATTAAGCAAACCGAACACACACCCTATATCCACGGCATTTTCATCACAGGAGCAAAATTAGTCATGAATACTGCAAAAGAAGGATCCAGTTCTGACACGTGGCAAGAAGAAATTTCTGCACAGGCTGATTGAACAGTGACTGTCAGCAGCCAGGAAATTTAAACCTCTGCAAGTGGCAGGGCAGGAAAAGTGTCACGACAAACAATACAGGAAGCCAGGGGAACACACTGCAAATCAGGGGAAAAGAAAGCAAACGTGACTGCTGCCAAATCAAACCAACTGTGCTGCAAAATATTTAACACACAACATAGCAAAAGGAACAATTTTATCAGAGCTGTTGTCAAAGTGATATATGACACAGCCCTGGAAATAGAAGTCATCCTCATGGAAATCTCTCAAGGACAGACCTGTCCACAAATCTTTACAAAAGCCATTTAAAAGACAAGACCATGCAAACCTGCAAACTAGCATTTCACAGTAAATGTCTAATTCTTACTGCACTGATATTCAGAGATGTGGAGTTACAGAAACAGGCCAACTTAGCTACACAGCACAGAGCAGCAAGGAGCAACAAATAATGCTTTGAAGAGAAGATGCTAAAGACATCCTATCAACACATCATGCCTCTTGCATACAACAAATGGAGGCATGAGAACCTTTAGAGAGAATATTTTTTAGCATGTTAAATGCATTACAGTCATGCTGGGCTATAACAAATAAACCTCTGTTGCTACATTCCCAGGAACATCAACACAGTATGACAGCACAGTTATCGCACATGACAAGTCATCATCTCTTATCTTCTCAAATCAACAGGCTCTTACTGCTGTAGTGCTTTTATAATCCTTGTGCAGCACCTCTTCCTTGCAAAGACCATCTGCACAACTGGAGTAAAATGGAAGTTTTACTCATATAAGAGATGAAAATGTTCAGCTGGTTCCCAAACCTCTGAAGATAGTATTAGTATTAAAACTTACTAAAAACACTGAGCAGATGCACAAATGCATCTTGGGATGAGTACAGCACAAAATCAGTTATGGATTCTTAAACACTATTTGCTCCTTCAGGAATGTGCCAAATAAAAGCTGCAAGACACCTAAATAAACAAAGTACGGTGTAAAAACGTCTTTGCAAGTTTTCAGCCAAACAGTATTTTGAAACAGTTTATATTCTGGCCAAGCACACTAATACTTAACCAGAAGAGCAGGCCGCCTTTTCTCCTCTTCACACAAGACAGATCCAAGAAAAATCAAAGGGTCTGTGTTATGTAGCAGGATGGAGAGACAAATTATTATTGCATTCTAAAACAGTGACAAAATGAATAAAATGTACCTTTAGATAAACTTCTATGATTCTTTGTCAGAGGTCAATCGTCTCCACTCCATACCAAGCAGAAGTTAGTTTTTAATTTGCCATACAACCATTTAATTAAATGGTTTTGCACATTCAATCCTGAAGATTTTCAGAAACTTTGGTCACTTTCTTGCCCCTGGAAGCAACAAGGAAGTAGGGGGGGCATCATGACTGACAGAGGTGTGAGAGGTCAAAAAGCCTCTTAATATTGTACCTGAGATAGTGTCATTAACAAACCTTCACTGGCTCACATTTGTCAAAAGACAAAGCCCAGCTCTGAGTAACCAAGCAACAGCTGCTGAATAAGGAGTGGTGGAGAGCTGGGCTTTTTAGAGGAAATACTTGATGTTACCATGTAGCCAGTATCTGACATCTAGTTGCCATGGTGATGTGGATGTATTAGAAACATCCAGATTAGATCCACAGCCAGGGACAGACCAGAACACAAGAAAGATAAAGCACAGCACACATCTCGTGTGGTGATGCCAACATTTCCGAAAGGTTTGCTTGTTAAAGACAGAGAATTGAGGGGAAAAAAATAAGAATAAAAATCTGTGAAGCCAAAGCCCTTCGCGAGAACAAAGCAGCAGCCTGAGGAAACTTTGGGAATCAGATTTGAGGCAGAATTTGAGCAAAACCAGATGGAATAAGTGGAGAAGTCTGTGCATCTTTGTCCAATAGGCAACAAGAGTTAAAACAAAGAAACATGGGAAGATAGAACATTATCTGCAACCTTGACTAAATCAGTTAGACTAAAAAAGTTCCTTTTACATTAAACAATGTCCAAAGTTAGGGAGACAGAGCAAACACTGTCCTGGAGATCTTAAAATGTGAAGACAAACAATTCAGGGGAAGGATTTCAAAATATAAATATAGTGGCCCAGGACAGTATGTGGCCATCACTATTTAAATAACAACTCCGAGATGTTGAATTTTCAGAAGCAAAGTCCATAAAATCACATGCAACAGTGACAGACAAGATTTTATTTCTTAATTTCACACCTTGCAGGAAAAGGGTTTTGCATATGTGCTAGCTGCAGATTATAATCTTTCTGCATCCCTTGGGAAATGATTTTGGTTTGGTTCTAATATTCTAGAAAATAGGTAATCTCGATTTTGGCAGCCAGTTGGAAGACACTGATAGGAAAGTATGACTGAACAATATTCATAACTCTTTTTGAGTATCAAATTGAAAAAACTTCACTTAATCAAAAAATGGTTGTGGTTCATCACATTTCAATATCTTTTAGAGAAGGCTCTATTACATGCAGCAGATTTTTTTTCCTATGCAAGCAAAACTTTTGATTAGAGTCTGCATTTATTGACTTGTAGTGCATAAACTCATCTTTTAACATGCAGTGAACATCATGCAGTGGAAATGCCATTTGACACAGGTAATATTCTTTACCAGTCTCTGAACTGTTCAAGCAAAACTTAAAGACAATTTGTGAAGTCTGAGATCTCCTTTTGCAATGTTTTCAGTATTCAAGAAGTAAATACAGTAAGCAGAAAAGCACAGACTAGACCAGGTGGTTTTGTTACTAAAAACTGTGAGTTCAGAATTATTCAAAGTTGTAATGCATTCACAGTGTTTGCAAATAATTTCTTTAAGTACTGGTGATTATAAAGGTAAAAAGATAGGAAGGATGGAAACAATTGCAAGCAAATAAAGAAAACATCTTGCAACAGAACAAGGGGTAAAGGTTTTAAATTAAAAGGGGGTAGATTCAGACTAGATTTAAAGAAGACATTTTTTGTGATGAGGTTGGTGAGGTTCTGGAACAGGTTGCCCAGAGAGGTGGTTGATGTTCCCTCCCTGGAAACCTTCCAGGTCTGGCTGGACAGAGCTCTGAAGCTCTGAGCAACATGATCAATTGTAGATGTCCCTGCGTATTGCAGGGAAATTAGAGCAGATGACCTTTAAAGGTCCCTTCCAAATCAAAATATTCTGCAATCTACAATCCACAAAACAATGTGAGAGCACACAACTAACTGATTGCCAGCTTTCCATAGTAGTAATAACAATAATAATAACACAAAGCTTTTAAACAAAGGTTGAAGTCACACGATAAAATCGACACTTTCAACAGGCAGTAAAATGATAAACGACAAGAGAGACAAAGAGAGGCACAAAAGACAATACACATGTTCTACAGAGAACTGTGTAAGATGAAGAGATAAAGCCTATTTCTGCAAAATAGTATTGCAATCTTGTAAAAAGAAAAAAAGACACGAGAAAAAATTGAATTCTGAAAATGAGAACAATAATAAAAATTGAACTTAAATCCATGGGAAAATATTTATAGTCATCCTGTCTCTGAAATGAGTGAAGTCCAAATATACTTCAAGACCTGTAAAATACTTTTTAATCACTTCTTTTATAAATCCATATTTACTCAGAGCAATCACTGTTACCGAGTCAAAATGGTTGTTGACATTTGAATATATTTCAAATCCAATGACATGGAATTAGTCTCGGTATGGTATTAATTTAAGGAAAAATGAATTTAGATTATTATTAATGAAGACTTCTTTATCTTTTTACTTCTTATTGGACTTTAAATTGTATTTTACATTCATGAACCAGTTTTTAAAAACGTTGATTTTTACAGCTTGATACTGGATTTACACAGCTTGAGACTCTCAGCAACATATTGCGTGCCTTATGTTTGTTAGTTGAGTTGACATAAACCATATCTCCTGTTGACAGAAATGCTTGAAAATATTCATGGACTTCAGCATCCATCAGAGAAAAATTCTGCAGTTATGGAAAGCACTGATAAAATTGCTTCCTGTACTTCAAAAACACCAGAACAGCAGCTCTATCACAGCATCAGGATGGGAAGAACAGACGGAAGACAATCAGACAGACTTTTCTAAGTTAAAATTTATATTATTGATTTTGTTTTTCAAAGCAGCAGATTAGCTTTAGACAGTGTAATTGAAGATCAAATTTTATTTTCTATCTTGATTCTTCTGCTCTGTCAGTAAAGGCACAGCAACATCTTGCACTAAGGCTCCTACTTCACTATATAAATATATCTGGATAAGTCCCTGACAACCTGCAATCCAGTGGAATCTTTTTGGTTTTTTTAACCTCAATCAAAAAGGATTGGGAAAAATTGATTTTTCACCTGATCATGCACTAACTGTTCTCCAGCTTCTTTAAAAAAAAGATCTTCCCTGTAACATACCCGTATTTCCCAACTTAACAGAGAGCCAGGCCTGATGATGTAATAAGGTAAAAGTAATTTGCTAAGGCACCTGGCAGTGTATGATAGCAGAGATTTTATAAGCTAACCGGTCTCTGGGCTGCTGATGGGTATTTGCCAAAGACCAGCCAATCTGATAATAAGAAAAAGTCCAAAAGTGCCAAAACATCAACCAGCAGAGTGCACATATTGCAGTCTAATGTCAGAGGCAGCAAGGAGGGAACTGTTATTAAGGAGAGATTTTTAGAAGTCAATTATGATTATTTGATTTAAACCATATTGCTGCTCACTTGCTCCCCTCTCAAACACATCATAGTAGGGAATGGAGACTTAATTACAAAATTCACAAAAACACGACTGTTAGCTCAAAATATCTTTTCCAAATCCCATGACAATACTATGAAATATAACTTGCTTAATGTATCAAAGGATGTGAAAATCCACCCTTTTGTACTGGTAGATATTATGAAATGTCATAAAAAGCTGTAGGTAAATGCTGAGCAGTGTATCCAGTATAAATCATGTCAGTATTAAAAAGAAATCAGCATAAGCATTGTGCTAAAAGTTCATGTAACTTCCTGAGTTTAAAATGTAGTCACATAATGAAAAAGTTGAAACATGGTTCATTAGTATAAGCCCCATTCTCCATTATAAATGAAAGCTGAAGAGTAACTTTCCAGACCCAACACTTTTGGGGAAATTTTATGCTTTATTTTGACATATCATTACCAAAATTGATACTTGATTCTAACATATTTTCTTCTCCCTGCAGAGAGCACACATCCTCTCTAAAGCAGAATCTATCACCTTTTAGGTGAGGTAGTTATTGATATGAAGTTTCTAAAAAAAAGAAAAAGTGAATAACTCTCTGCGCATGCTCAGAGACTGGTATTTTAATTCACCTTGAGCGACAAGCAGGAAAGCAGAAAGGACTTTGATGTGCCTTCCTGAATAGTTGTTATTGTAGACTTCACTATATGTAGACAAGTTAATATGGTCCTTTTGTGAGTTACCCACCACATCCCACTTTTCTTCACTCCAATCAACACTTCACCTTGGGCACTTCAAAGACAGTAATCAACTCTTTTCACACAGTCTAAGAATTCTTCTGAGTCAAGGGTAGACATTTCCCTGTTCAAGCTAATTTAAACAGACCCGTTGTAAATCAACCTAGAAAGAAACATTTCCAGAACTAAGTCTGTTCAGAACAAGCCTATTCATTTGTACCAGCAAGGTGCTGATGTGGTTGTGCATCTAGAATGACTTGCATTTAAGTGTTTGTGTGATATTCACCCCAGGCCTTTACTAGGAGTAAAGTGCAAAAAGCCCAAGCTAAAACATGTAGATGTGAGTTCCCCAGAGGCAGAGGCTTCAGTCTCAGTAGGTGCTGAATTTTAGGTCCATGGAAATCAGTGGAACATAACTTTGTGGGGCAGGGGTGTGCATTTGGTGCTGTGCTGAAGAGCACCAGACTGCTGAGCCAGGTCTAAAACTCATCAACAGTCACAGAGTTTAAATTGAGAAACTGTGCCTGAGGCTATCCAATGGAATCTCACTGGAAACAAACTATGGGAAAATAGGCAAGCACTAAAACGCTGGTGTACAATATTATCATGGCTCTCAAAAGCTGTGTGCTGTACAAATGGAAGGCAGTGCAGAGCTGCAGTCTGCCTGTCTCTGGATGGGAAGGAAAATAGAGATATGAACCTTGTGCTGCACCTGAAATTAAAATTCTTCTGATGCAGGACTTGACAAGTTAGTTGCAGAACCATGGTCACAAAACTATCTTGTATCTGTAAGATTTCCTGCAATACTTCAGTGAATCACATATATATATATGTGTGTGTGTATATATATATATATCAAAATCCTTTGGTGTGACAACAGACTGCACCACTCTCCACCATATATCTTTTATACATGTCTATATATATACACATGTCTTTTCCCCTGACATTCACTAGTGATGAAAACAAAAATACACTTAAAATAATTAAGAGTATTTAGAATTTGAAAATCTGGGTTTTTATCTGGTAGTATGTTTGGACTCTTTGCTCAATGACTTTAAATAAGTACAGAAAATTCAATGGATAACTAAGTCTTGCAAAGCTGCAGAATGTACTTAATTGCACTGTCAGCTGTGTTAATGGGATGAAGGTTTATCCTCTAGGAAATATTTCTCCATTATAAAACTTAGCAAGTAAAACAAGATTATATATATAGTAAACTAGAAATGACAACAAAGGAAAAACCTCCCATTACTTAAATCAACTTATATAAGCCTACTTCCCTTCTATTGCCAAGATAAATTGTTTCGCTTTGTTCTCTGTTTCGTTGGGGTTTTTTTAAGGTAAAATCAAACAGATTTCTCAAGCTGCATCTGCTCTGATCCAAACAAAGAGATTATCCTTTCCCCAGGCTACCTTTATTGGCACATGTCTACCTCCTCCACCACATCCCAGAGACTACTGTCCAGGGCTGGTAGATAGATTCTCATATGGTCACCCCCACCCTCCTTCTGTCAACATGATTCTATTTTCACTCTGCTATGAAAAAATGCTGATCTGATTCCTTTTACGGAGCCAGTTTTGGGAAGAGCTTACAGAACAGTTTATGACAGCTGCTTTGAATGGGACAGTAATACCCAGCAAGAACAAGTGGCAGAAAGCAGCATTTTGTCATCTCCCAATAACCTGCAGCTGACATCATACATCCAATTGCCTTGAGACACTGCCCAACTTCTTCATATGTAATTCATCTCAGAGAAAGCTACATGTCATAATCACAAGCACAAAGGAGATCAAGCAAGAATAGTTCATACAGAAAATAGAGATCTAAGTTCACAATTGAAAATAGGAGAAAATGTTATTCACTGAGCAGGAGAAAAAAACTGTGATGAGGGAATCAGCATAATGTGCAGTTGTCAAAGTGTTAGTACAGGCCTAAACAGGAACAAATGAAATAGTCAGTGCAAAGATGAAACTATGCAAGTTCACCTAAGAATAAAGCACTAAAGTAGGCCTGAATAACCACATTCATTTTTGTGTCTTCTTGGGAAGATAAAGAAAGGAAATGGAGGTAGCAGATAACCAATGAGGAAAGTAAAACTTACCTCATTCTAAAAGGCATTTCTATTTTTTAAGAACATTTAGAAAGGTTGTCTTTGGGAGTGTAATATTTTAGTCCAGATCAAATCTAGAGGCAGAGCTACAGTAAAGATTTTATGAGACAGAAGGGGTTTAGAAATAAATAATATTTTTAGACATGGAAAAGCTCCCAGGCACAGAAGTCTCTCCTTCATTCTAAATTTCTCATGGTGAAGAAATTATTACACTGAGCACATTGAATCTAAACAGATTGAGTAAAGAGAGTGTTTTATTTTATCCAGCTGTGATTAGAACCTATTTAGTTTTGTTGGTCTCTTTCTACTGCAAAAGGGGCAATCAAATTATAAAGGCATGCACCTAACAATCTTATTAGCTACCCCTGATTCCCACGAGATGCTCTTGTCACCAAACTTTTTAAAATCCAAAATTCTAACTATTTAACTTTTAATTACAACAAAAGGTAGCAAAAAGAATTGACACTTTTTGAGAAAACTCATAGTGCACCAACTTATAAATCACTATGAATTCTTTACAGTTTTTTCTGGAAATATTCTGCAAGTTCAAGTCTCAGAAACATGCAAGAAGCACTGGAGTAATTCCCCAGAAATGGAAAAGGATTAAAAGTGCTCTAGATAGGCAGGTGCTGCTGTGATGCATCTAAGTAGCTGCCTGTTTGTGTTCCTAGGAATGGAAGAGGCAATTGCAATCTAATACTGATTTTGCAACAATAACATTACTGGCTTCAAGGAGTCCAACTCTCTTGTTTGCACAATTACTTGATAAAGGAGAATTTAGTGCCAGTTAAATTAATTAGTCAATATTGTTAGTTAGTGAATTAAGCTAACTGTTTTTAATGACTAAGAACACTAGCAGAATGAGAGAGTAAATTTTGCTAAATATAAGTCTGAGGACCTGAGGGAAACAACAGAAAGGTACAAGAGAAAGACAGTTTAAAGGGCAAGGAGAAGTGCTTTTGTCCAGAAATGTTTGAAGCACTGAAAAGAAAGGAACCTGAGTTTTTCCCCTTTCTGCAAACAGTGAACGTAAAGTTTACCTTATCATATAAACAAAGACCAACTGCAAAAGCTCAAAAATAGGAGTTGTTTTCAGTTGATACTGAGATTTCCCTCTTGTGTTTTCTACATTTCACGCAATGCTGACGTAAGCAGATGAGCTCCTGCTGTGTGTCACTCCTGGTCCTGTACTTTGCTTTTCCACAGGTGGCATAATGTTAGAATTGTCTGAGAGTATGTCACCAGGACACATTCACCCCCACCTTGGCTTTGCTTTTCTTCTACATTCCACTGAAAACCACATTTATCCAAGTATTCATAAGCCTCTTCCATGAACTTGAAAAACTGCTGAGTGCAAACTCATTAGCAGAAAATATGTCATTTACACAACTATGGGTAAATATGAGGTGAGATGGACTTAGGGGAAAAAAAAAGACTGGAGTAGGTTCTTCATCTCAGATACAGCACATACTTTGGACTTAGAATGTAAGGTCTTGGCTACCTATATTCTCGTACTAACAAAAGGTAAAATGCTGCTGTATTTTTCTTTTACTTTTATACACTGTCAACATCTGCAAGATCCGGTTTGAGTCTTCTTTTATCATCTCCTCATGTACACAAATCCATTATACAATCCTACTCTTCCCAGTGGCAATCCGACTGCCATGTTCCCCATGGATGGTTGCCAGAAAGCCCAGCCCACATTCCAACTGCTCCTGTTAATTATATGTCACATTCCTAGGTTCTTCTGAATATACTTACTGGCATCTCATAAAATAATAAATCAAATGTTGCAAGCATGCAAATTTTAAATCATTAATCATTTTTCATTATTACTAATCTCTTCCACAACAGCTGTTCAAAATACACTGACTGACATGTAGAAAGTCATACGAGTATCTCAGGAATGCATACCTGGGGAAGTATATATGCAAGATATGTCTGAGACAGTAGCATGTCCCAAATCACTTACATTCTAAAATAATAGGGGAGGCATAAAAAAATAAGAGCCATGAGAACGCACTTTGTGCTGCTACATAACCCATGTAAATAAACTCAATTAAAAAAAGACCCCCAGCAGCTGAATGAGGCAGTGCCTTTTATACACCTGCTCTCACACCTGGATTTTTGCCTTGGTATTGCATTGTCCAAACTGGGTTCACACTGATTCTGTACTTTTAAAAGTTGGACTTTCCTTCTAATGAAAAAATGCCTTATTCCTTTCCCTCCTCTTTCATCTATGAATATATGAATATGATTAATTCACTAAGAACCTTTTCCCTACTTTCTGTCAGAAATCTGTACACAGTTGGTAATTGCCGTGGATGGAAGAGCTACTGCTTGCTAAGACAGCTGTCACAGAACCTCTTTCTTAATCTTAATTATTTATTCATTGTTTAAAAACATAATGCCTTGCAAATCCTTTGGCTACAGGCAGTGAGGCTGTAGGAAACAAACACACTTTTGTGTTTAAAGAGAAGAAACAAAATGCAGTGACAGATTTAGACTCCCCATGCATACTTAAACATTTCAAAAGCAAAACTTTATAATAAGCAGTCACTTTCAGGAAAAATGAAGGAGCCTAATTCCATGAGAATGTTGTGCAGTTTAAATGGACCAACAGCTTTGCTGCAAAGTAGCCTAAAGTGAGGTGTGTCTGTACAGACAGGGAAATACACTCCAGTGTAGAGCATCATCATCCCACTTTTCTTTGCTCTGAATTCCTCCACTATATGAACATCATAGGGATGTCAAAAGACAGTTTTCTGGGCTGCATAGGGTTTATATTTCAAAGATCAGTAAGGTTTCTATTTTTGACATTATTGATGTGATCTGTAAGATACGCAGAAAGCAGGGAACGAGGGTGAGCAGAAGTGGGGAAGGAAAAGTATAAAAGCACTTCAATAACCAGACAAGACCTTTCTATTTTACAATGACGATCAAGAGAACTGTAAATGCAAATCTCTGATTCTTTATTAAATTCACTAGCCTACCTTCCCATATACATTTACAGTAGGTGCATACAGTCTGTAATCAAAGATGGCACTAGAGTTACTTTTAGGTGGGCAGACATTTTTAGTGGCTTTTATTTTATTTTTCAAAATGTTCCATGTTAAATTTCGGTATCATAGATTTTATATTTGTGGTACTTAAGTTTTCTTGATTTCATCATAAATGTAATGAAATCTGCTTTTGCTTTTTATTTTCAGATTCTAAACATGAATATTCCCTTAGAATGGGAATTAGGTAGTCCTGTTGTTACCATCAATGTTTTTAAGCTTTTTTATGAAGAGGCTGAAAGAGCCAGAAGATATATAAGAATAGAAATGTATTGATGTTCCATGATTGTTAAGCCCATCTCGTTGAGAGCCTAGTTAGGGACTGTGACCATCCACTTTAGGGATTCTACAGCTGGGAGGGATCACTGTGATCCTGCAGCTGACCAGGCCAAAGTTTTTCCCAAAACTTAACTGAGTTGTGCAATTTGCAAAATAATGGAACCCAATTTCAGCCTCTGGATCTTCTACAATCTTTGTCAACCAGATTATAGAGTCTGGTATTAGTAATTAACTCCAGATCAACTAATTAAACCTTTAGTCATTTCTTGAATAAGTCAAATGAACTGAGCTCCTGAAGCCTTTCAGTCTAAGGCACATTTTCATGTCTTCGATGTGTCCTGTCACTATCTGTACAACTAAGTGAACAAAAATTAAAGAAAAAGGTGAGAATTAACTTACAAACAGAGAGCTGATTTTTTTTCTATGCTGATTCTAGAGTCCTGTGTTTAACTATTCAGTGACACTTATCTGTTTTCAACTGTTTGAGCTGTGGTTCTGCCTAGCAATTCGATAAACCAAAACATAACCTGGAAATGAACAACAGGCCTTTTCTAGAGAAATGGTGTTGTGCAGACACTCAGTTGTAAACCTATCAATATCTACTGCCTGTACCCTCAGGCTAGGATTTGATTAACTTGTTATCACCCCTCTGCATTACAGAACTCGGAAAAAAAAAATTAAGTATACAGTCCTCTTCTTGGCAAGAGTAGCATTTCCACACATTGACAGACTCCAAACCGAGACTATCATGTCCATGTGCAAGGAAAATGTCAGCAACAAACTAGATTTCTGCAGTTGGAATACATTTAAGTGATAAAAAAATGCTTTTCTTCTGCAGCTGCATAAAGCAATGGTTTTGGATGGTTTGAATTAGATGGTGTGGAAACAGGAATCATCACAGAGCTCCCTCTTCCCCATTTCTACAGGCAATTGTATTAGAGGCCAAAACAAGATTCAACAAGCCCTTTGACTTTGGCCTTTAACTATAAATAGTCAGCATATAAAACATATTCTATCCAAAGCAGTATGACACATCATGTAACTGAACGTCCTTTAGTTCTACTGCTCTCACTACTCAGGTTAGTGTGCTTCTCCAGAAACACGTGGTTGCCTGACCTCTGTATCCCTTTTCAACCATTTTTTTTCCTCCTGAGCAGTTCTAGAATGAATTAATTTATAGACAGGCTTGATTAAATAAACATTAGCACCTGCACAAAGAAGTGGTTTGGTATCTTTAGAAGCTTTAAGCACTTTCCAAATCTTTTCAAAATATCCCGCATTGATCATTTCACAACCTTCCAAATAATCTCTAGGAAGCTCTGTTATCTTTTAGTCCCTAGTTTAAAACATCACTGTATGATTTTTGGCTTCTCAAGATTCTCAAGTCAGAATCCTAACTTTGAAGAGAAGCTGTCACGCCAACAGCTTCTCTTACCAGCCCAACCTATCTGAACTAATTCTCCTTCCATTTGTGATTACCCAATATCCTTGCATGAATTACCACAATTGCTAGCCTGGAATGTATTATGAGGAAAGCATTTAACTAAAGTCTTTTTAGCTGTCTTTTAGTATAGTTAAAAAGGGAAGAGGAACCACACAATGAGATTAGGCAGCCTTCTACAGACCAATGACACACATACTGCAGACATCGTTGGGAAACTTTGGTGCTTTCCTTCTTAATTTTTCTGTTATTACTGGCTTGAGAAAAATAAATAGATAGGTGCTGCACAAGCACTGTAAAAATACAGTTTTGTGCTGTCTGATCAAAGGGGAGTGGCAAATGAAAAATGAGTTAAGTGTGTCTGAGTTCAGTTTGCATTGCCAATTTTTAGATCTAAGTCCATCACTTCTACTATCTAACGTAGCTGTTGGTTAGTGCTATGTGCTATCCAGCACCTATGGCAAATAGGCAAGGGAGTAGAAATTTTAATGCAGTTTATTCCTTCTAAATATTATCTGAAAACTCACAGCAGCTGTGTATAGAGCCATAATAGAATATACACAGCTACAAATATTCCCAGAAGCTTGAAAGCAGAAATCTAATAAAATATTCCCCTCCCATCTATCCTATGTCTTTCACAGACACATCTAGATCTCAGCGCAGGTAGAATCCAACTGGTAAGAGGCAATGTAAGCTCTGATCAAATTATTTGAAGATTCTGGAAAATAATTCATAAGAATAAACATATTCTGTCATACTCCATGGCAGAATTCATGACAGTCTAATATGCAAATCATTGACCGTAATAAATTGCTAAATTGCCACAGGACAAAATATATTACAGAACTGTCACACTTTAAACATTCTTCCACTGAAATTTCACTTTTATTGCCAACTGGAAAACACAGATAATACACAGCTAATCAACAGCTTCATTTTTAAAGCAAGGATGTTCCTAAGTTCAGCCAGTGGAATGATTAAATAAAACAGCTTTTTTCTTACCCTTATTGTACATGTTGGTTGGTACTTGGACATCACTCAGACTGATGTTCACAGGCAAGTTATTGAAGTGGTCATTTGGCACCAGAATGAACTCCTTCCCCAGCTCCAGGTAGTTTCCTTCTTCATCTCGTTCGTTTATGAGCACAGCATTGAAGTATTCATACTACAACAGAAACCCACAGTCTGTATTCAGAACACACATTCAGCTTAAAAATCTGAATAGTTTAACATACCTATCAATCCATTGATTAAACCCTGACATATATCACCACCTAGAATAGCAGAAAAATAAATTTTTACCATCCCTCAGATTCCTTCTATAGTCCTAGTACAGGTACCTTTCTGAAAACAGATTTGTCAATACATTTCAAGAAAACCCCATATTACCTCAGTTCTGGCTGCCCTGAAAATATTAAGGGCAGTCCAACAAAAACTCTGATCATAAACAATAATATACACTATTTTTAATACAAAGCTTTCTAGATTTAAATATTTTCCTGGATGATTATTTCATGATGATCTCTTTATTGAGCTTATTTCCACCAGTTCAAGAACTACTATCGTTGCTGAACTTAGGCCTTCATGAACTAAAAGTGGTTTTACTTCATAGGAATATTAATACAGCTGTAGTTGCTTACCCAGTGTACACTGATGGACACTTCCTTAAATTATTTTCTTCATGCTGAATTTTAGAAATGCTTATCATAGCTGGTTTTATAAAATTATGCATACTTTAATATGGACATATCTTCATAGTGACTTATTTTGAACAAGAAATTATTGTCTCTCTGTTAAAGATTCCTGAAGAGTATTTGGCCTATTTTGTACAGAATTATAACCAGATAAGCAAAAGTAATTTAGATAAAATTATGGATTTCTTTATGACCTAGTTTAACTAGAAATTCTATCAAGCTTTGAAGGCAACAAACAGTGCAGACTACTTTTTAACCTCCTAAATAACCTTAACCCTTGGCAAGAGTTTGTGATATGTTTCTTAACATGAAGAGACTAAAGTTTAGCATATTTGAAGAATCACATTAATTTAAATATGAATTTCTACCCTGACTATCCATTTGAGAGTAAATGCATATAATATTTAAAAATAAATCTATGCATTCATAGATGATACTTATTGATACGATCTGTACAAGGATAAATACACTCTTTGCAAAGCTAAAACAGACCAGCAAGTACAAAATCTTGCAAGGTTTTTCACAGCATTCTTTCTTAGTGTGATACACAATTCATTCTACTAAACAAGAACCAGTTAAAATCTTACAATCTATACACTTCCATTAAAAGGCTTAATTATTTAAACAGTATCTTAAATGGAAGATTACTTGGAGAGCAGCCTTCCTTACCCCTCTCTTTTAGCTTTTGGGTTTTCAAAATGGAAAACCCATCACTTTAATTTTAAATGAAAGCAGAGTACAAAGGAGCTCACTGCATGTCAGGTTTGGAGGACCTTGTGTGTATGACAGAAATATTCAGACAAACTCAGCATTCCCCATACCATTAATCACATAAAACAAAGGCTGGGACACATCAGTATTTGAAAGTCAATTTAACGGAAATTAATCTGACATGATTAAACATCTGACACTGGTTTATACTGAGATGAGCCAAATAGTCTGCTGCATACATCTCAGGAATACATACAGCTAATGAATCCTAAGGTTCTAGGAAAAAAGCACACAGTTGTACTGCCATTAACTAATTAATTCCTAAAGTTATTAGAATTATCCAACACCCTTCTCTCTCCCATTTGATGGATTGTCACTGTTATAGATTTGATTCCTGTCATACCAGAACCAAAAGGATGGAGATACATGATCATTCCCAAGAAACACCAGTTCTCATCCTATCTGGGAGAAACCTTCTCTATCTCTGCATATTATCCAGTTTCATGGATCATGAACTGCACTGCATGCCTGCCACCCACATGGGACAACAGCTTTTTACTTATCTTTTCTGCAAAGCCAGAGATACATGGCAGAAGACTGGAAATTCCACTTCTTTCCCATCCTAGTAAGTAATTAAATATTCCTTCCAACAGTAAGCAATGCACTAATGACTGTTGTAAAGTTTAGTTCTACTCCAATTCCAAGCAGGGAAGAAGTAAGCTGTGTAGCTTTCCATGATATATCAGATACTATCTAAGTCTGGAAGAAAGGCTGATATTCCATCTCCTGGGGGTACAGTGATAAATAAAATTATATCTTTCACACTTCTTTCTTCATCCACCTCTATCTTCACAGTCCCTGGACAGCTGAGTTCCCTTAGGGTGAGGATGATTGTTTCATCCTCCTTCTAAAGTGCTTGTTTTCTTGTCCCTAAGATCATGGGTTTGTTTCCCTTTTTCTCTGTTGAACATGCACATTCCACCTCCACAACTGCTGAAACCACAGATAAGCCATTGTGCTGTTTTCATGATGCTTCTTGGCTTTATAAACATTATCAAGATTGTTACAGAGAAATGAAAGGAGGGTGGTCTTCTTTTTTTCTTATTTAAAACCGCCATTGAAAGCATTCACAACACCTACTAAATTGTAAGACAAAAGTTCAATTCAAATATTATGCTTCAGGAGAAAGATGATTAAGCTTCATAAGATTCTGTACTGAAATGAGTAGCAATATACTGCTGTTCTTTAACTGAACTTAAGTTACATATCATGAAATAATTTTTACAGTAATTCACATGCAGACTCAGTGATTTCAAGGATGTAAATTTTACTTGCACATGGCTTTTATAATAACTTGCAAATTGAAGGAAAAATGAACAAATTTCAAGTAAGTATGTCAGAATATACATGAAAGCACCTCTAAAAGAGCATTATTTTTCCTTTCATTCAGCGGGCTATTTCCTTTTCTAAAGAAGTTACTTAGTAAACTTCCTCCTCCATCACATTTTGTAAGTAGCAAGGCTAGCCAAGTATTAAAATCTGCTCTGTATTCAAAAAAAAAAAAAAAAAAAAAAGAAAAAAAAAAAGAAACTACTTATTTTACAATTAAGAGTAGTTAGGACTCATTGTTTCTTCAGTTTATTTAGTATTCATTGATTTATTGGTCTGAGTCTGTATTTTCTCTTTTCAATTCTACAAGTGTATACAAAATAAAATTATTTATGGGGGGAGGCTTAAAGTAAATTGTAGCATAAAAATAGTCCTTATGGTACTGTGGATAATTACTATTTTCCTGAGGAGGAGGGGGCCTGTTTCATCTGTGGGGGTTGGCTTTGGTTTGTTGAGGGGTTTTTTGCGAGTGAGAAGCCTACAAAAAGAACCATATTTAATGCAGTCCTGCAAGTTCTAAGGGTTAAACATCAGGTAATAAATACAGCTCAAAAAAACTACTGAAAAAGATCAGCATTTAAAGCAGAGCTGTTATACAGTGGCATCTTTTGGGCACTTCTTTTCTGAAGAAATTATTGAGTGCGACAGCTGAAAGGTGATAGAAGAATATTAAAAACTGGAGAAAAAATATTAAAGCAAATCCATCTGGCATTCTGACACTGCATCCGAGATAATGCCCAGGAGAAAGAGGATAAAGTCCTGTTTGCTGACAACACAAATACTCCACCTAAGCTCTTAGAGAAAATGACTTCAATTTAATCTTGTCAATGGAGGTCAGTCTTTGATGTAACCTTAACTAGGTGAGTTCTGAGTGCACAGAATATAACATGCCAAAAACTTATTAGTCTAATAAATAAAAAGGTAATTATCCAGGGTGAGAGCAGAGACAGGCTCTACTGTGACTTGTCCAACAGGTGAATTTGCATTAACTTTACATGTAGACCTGCAGGTGAGCAAGGAAATGTCATTCATGTTATCTGAATCTTTAGATCTAAATATCAACATTTATACTTTATATATACTTTTTTATACTTTTGTGCATTTAAATTTGCTCAAGTAAACACACTGGGGGTTTTTGCTTGTACATTCCTTAGCAGCATCTGCATCATTCTGTGGGTTTGTTCTACCATTTTGAAATCCCACATTGTATCAAAAGGAAGAAGACAGAGTAAGGCCATAAAAAATGGGGACAAATAACAATCTCAGCTTTCATTTTCACCCTTGCAAAGAAAGCCTTCCCAATGCAAGGCAGTATAAACAGACTAGTGTCCAACAGAACAAGCACTGGACCATTCAGCAAGGAGCTGACCATATCTGAGACATCCCAAGGAATCACAGATTCTAATAGTCTGTAGAACCCCAGACTGCTCTGGCATAGTGCTGTAATCAGAGTAGGCAGAGACTTGTGGGGCTGTTAGGAAATCAATCACAAAATTGTTTTACAGGATCATTCACACTGACAGCCAAAAGTAAGTTTGTTTTAAAACAAAAGATAGCTTCAGCCACAGTAAAAAACTGGGTGCTGTATGATCTCTTAGGATGGCTGCCATGGACATATGTTAATTATGATAAAAATTAATCCATTAAAAATATATCAAAGAAAAACTGGGGAAGAGTAAAGTTTGTGGCCTGCAATGAGAACCATGGGGTTACATGGGAGAAATGATGTGCAAGGTAAGAAGGAAACTTTGAAGTTTTCTATTCCAGCTTAGCCAATTACTTTGGCATAATGTCTCGACTAAATGAGAACCTTGATTACAGTGGATACTTGGCTGAAACAAGACTTCAGTAATTTAGATATAATATTGGAAGTTATTGTACAAACTGTGGTAGAGGAGTGACATTCTATACTGCCTTTTACATTTATCTTTTTGTAAACAAATATCTCATGATGCTTAAATTATTTATCAAATATTTGTTAACACTGTAAACAGCATATTTATTTAAATATAAATATTTACTGTTCAATTTAAAAATACATTCTAATGCAAAATTGCCTTTGTAACTTAGAGAGCACTTGGCACACAAGAGCAAACATGTATCAGTCCAGCTCATTGCATTTTAAAATTAAGTATATTGGTTTTTAACACCATGAAAGAATACAAGCCACAATTTTAGTTTGATATATTTTTTCTATAGTATAGAAATTATTTTTATCAAGACAGCATTAAAAAAAGTCTCATTCACAGAGGCATGAGGACTAGAAAGGTGTAAGAATGCAACTAGGAACAATTTGCACAAAAGGGTCAGCGCTGGAGCAGTATTGGGGTTACATTGATCATTCTTAACTATTCAATAACCATTTTCACAGAGTTTCTGCAGCCTTACAACTCATCTAAAGAGAAAGTTGAATGTATCTGAAAGATACTAAATTAAGGAAAATTTATGGCATTTGCGTTGAACCTCAAAATGCTGCAGCATCAGAGAGAAATGAAGCAGCAGCAAATAACAAGGAAAACAAAGGAGAAAGCAAAACAGCATTTAATAGCACAGACAGCTAGAAATGAACAATAATTGAAATATCTATGACAGTTTCAACAAAATAGCTCTTATCATCAGTGAGTTTAAAAGAAAAAAAAAAGGAAAAATTTATTTTCTCAAGACTTTGAGGACACACCTCTAAAAGTAGGAATATATCTCTAAAGAGGACAGAAATGTTCATGATAGGTAAAAACTAAAATGAGAAATGCTATCCACTCTGAGGGAGGCTTTCCTACTACATAACACATTGACAACAGTCTCCACTCTAGTACTCATATTAAAGAAGAGGCAGATGTCTGAATACACATTAGTTTTCAAGGCTCAAAGAAGTCTCTTCAGACAGTTGTGCAGTAAGGAGAATTTATGTTTTGAAGCATATGATTAAAGATTTTGTATTTAATAACTTAGTCTGTTTAGTGAGCAACTATAAAAGGTCATAAAAGCAAACTGCCTCATTCAACAGAAACTTCTGAAATTTAAAAAGCTTTTAAATTTGAGAAAACAGCATCACTTGTTGTAAGATACAATCTTTATCATGTCCAATTATTCTCTGAAGGTTCCTCCTTGCTCCTCTGTAGAAACATGCAACACTTTTTTTCCTCCCCTTTTTTCATGTCTTTATTCAATAGCAAGGCTCAAAAAACACCTGGGATTTGAAATATTGTCATTAGTCCCTCTTTAATTATGGAAGTTGTACAGAAACATTACTTGCATCCTTGAAAAAATACTAATCTGTTTCATACACAATCAAATTGAGATGACCTTTCCCCAGGCTATATATTCCTTCCCAATATGATTACCCTATTAAAATTGCCTTAAAAGAAGATAAATAAGTAATACGTTATTACAGTATAAAATCTATTATAGCAGCATGTAAATTGATAACACATCAAGGTCTCAGAAGTCTTGTAAGGATTAACTGATTCATTGAACATGGCAAGTAATAGGTAATTATAATGGTTATTTCAGATCACCCACTAAAGTTAAAAAACATCACTTTAAGTTACCGGTTTCAGATGGAGCCTCCTTTTCCTTTACAGATAAATAGCTTCAAAAATATTTGTTTTTATATACAAAAGTTCTTGAGAGTCTCTTCTTTGTCACAAGACTGAATAAAAACTCTTTGGTCACTCTAAAATTTAGTAAACAGAACAAGGAAGGAGGAAAGGTTTCCATAATGACCTTTTAATTTGACATTTTGGACACCTTGATGAGCTTTACTGGACATCTGAAGTTTTTGCTCTGTCTAGAAATACGAGTGTTCAGTGTGTTCATTTTCATACACATAAAAACCTCCAAGGAATACTTTCTGTTAAAGAACAAAACAAATCCCTACTCCAGTGACACCATAATTTTTCCCTTCTTCCAGTGGGTGTATGTCAAAAAGATGCCACTGGCACGGAGGAACGAGTTCAGAGCCAGGGATCACGGTCCTACAGAGCTGGAGTAAACTATGGAAGCAATTCACTGAAAATTTCAAGAGCAACTTTAATCAAGAATTTCCTGACCTAAAAGAATCATCTTGTAACCAGAACACAGCAATGGTAGAGTGAATTTGTGAAGGCTGAGCCTTTCAGACCCACATAAGTACCAGCAATACCAGAAGGCCTGTGGTGCAGTCACTGAGCTTACACTCAAACACTGGGAGACAACAAAAAGACAAAAATCCCCAACCTGGAAAATCTGCCAGTATAGTAGTGTTGTCTTTTGGTAACGCTTATCATCTCTTGCACATATTGCTGAGTGAGCATGGCAGGAACATTCCTGGAGCTGGGGCAGCCCCTTCTCAGCTCCATCCAAAATGCTCCCTCCTGCACTCCCACTCTGGCCTTGGTGGAGTCAGAGTTCCCTTGGCTCTGCACTTCTGCTGAGGATCCTTCTTCCCAACTCACTCCTGATGGACATGGCAGAGAACTCTACACTTAATGCTTCCAATTCAGAAACACACTAATAGAAAAGGCTCATTTTTCTTGCTAATAAACATGAGAGGTTCTTTAGGCTTTATTTAAACAACACTTAGGAAGTAGCAGCAATTAACCTAAAACTTTTCACTCCAAAAGGACAAGCTCTGTGCCAGATCAAAGAAAACAAGGGAAGACTAATAAGTACTTCTAAACACTTCAGGATGTTAAAACACTTTTGAACACACTTGTATCAAGCTTGCCATTACGAGGGTGATCCTCCCTTTTCAGACTAGGAAAACTGAGATACATTACACGGTAAGCCATGACTAGATTAATAATATTTTCAGAGCATTAAAAATCTTCACCATGTCTCATTTTATTTTTAGAAGTAGTATCCCAATGTGGGATACTAATCATAGATGCAGAATACTTAGAGCAAAACACATGCCAGCAGGTTGTCAGGGTGTCTTTCTTCTAAATTCCACTAACTCAAATATTTCCCAAACCAGTTTTATGGGTCCGACCTTTTTAAACAAATTATAACATGTGTATCATTAGAGATGCAAAAAATCTGCAAGATTTTAATTCATTTTAATATCATTTTTATTGCTGCCTAGAACCACAGGATTCCTTCATTTCTCTTTAAAGCCCTACAGCTAATAGCAAGTTAGTGAACAAGCAGGATCAACAACTTCTATGAAGTAATTCTGTAAAAGAATATTCTGTCAAAGAAGATAGCAAAATGACAGACTTGCTTCAAAATCAATACACTAATATTTTCTGAAGTTTTTTCACCTTACCACCACAAAGTAACCAGTGAATGGTGCTCAGTATAGAACATTAAAAAAACCCAAAACCATCCATACAGTTTAAAATGCGCTATAGAAAGAGAAAAGCAAACTATTTCACGAACAGATAAGACGAAAACTTTTCAAGTGAAATCAGTGCTGTTCGTGCATGTTCAGCTCATCTGACACATTCAGGTTGATGACAACCTCAAGGCTGCTTCTAATTATCAGTGGAGAAGTATCTGACTTCTCTGTGCCTTTTTACAGTCGTATGCCCTAAGTGCCTCATTCCTACTTCCAAGCAGGAGGAAAAAATATTTCTCAAGCTCTGCATCTTCTCTGTCTCCCATGAGAAGCAACTTTAACCCAGACTCTTCAGTCTAAAGCATGCATATAATGCTGCTCTGGACTCAGCAAGAGCTGTGCTGCCTCCTACAAGATGTGCCCAGGGTCAGGACACAGCCTATATATAGCATTGTGCTGGGCTGGGGGTTAATAACTATTCCCAAAAATACAGACAGGAACAAGCAGTTGAGATCCAGCAGTCAACATCAGAACACTAACCGTGGCTCTGAATGATGAATTAAACATGCACTTTACCAGATTTATTTTCTTCAAACCAACAGGGGATAATCAAAATAATTAAATAGTGAAGAACTCGAACAGAACAAAATTTCATGGTGCTCACTGCAGTCCCATGTTTGTTTTGTTACTCCCAACCACCCACCAACACACAGGAGGTTAAATTAATATTATTGACTACACAAAGGAAAGCAAAAGAACACGTGCAACATTATTGAATTTATTTGGGAGTAAAGTGAGAGATGAGATGTTGAGCAACTGAACATATACAAATCCTCTTCAAATGATTAATGACTCTCTCAAGCAATATAGAAATTTGGTCATCTAAGCCCACAGTTGAAATAACAAAACCATGATGATGAGTTAATTTAATAAAAGAAACACATGTCTCTGGAGTGAGGGGGAAGGGAGGCAAGAGGAAGGACAATGGCATCTATTTTATTCATAAAATGAATTTGAAGTGTTTAAAAACATCTCGCAAAGAGAGTATGCAAGTATCACTTCTCTGATTCCTTAAAATTTTGTTCTGCACTGATTGTATGAATAAAGTTTTAGAAAGACACAAAGAAAATACTTTTTCATGTCACACACTAAGTCTTTTCTTGACTTCATTCAGCAAGCATGAATCCTAGATATAGAAACTCAGAATCCACATAAACCAGCTGAGGCAGATTTGCATCAAATACTGGTTTATATTTGCCCTGGGAGCGAGCTGAGGGGGTGAGGGAGGGTGGAAAGAGGGGCAGGTTAAGAACTTGGATATTGCAAAATATCTGCATGGGTAAAATGAACACCTGCACACTATTCCAATTCTGAATTTGTGTGAATAAGAGAATGGTAGAGCCCAAGAGTTAAGTTAACGAAATATGAAAATGGTTTCTTTATGTTTTCAACTTCTAACCATTTTTCACATCAAGCAAGGACAGGCTAACAATGATAAATGTAAGAGCATCAACAGAAGAACACATATAAACTGAACCTGTCAGAGCAACATCATGAAACTATCTGGAACCTGGACAATTATTTCTTCACTATATTAAAGTCTCATAACCACAGAACAATTTCCTAGTGCACTCACTGTGCTGTAAACTGCGTTGCTATTGTACTCCTGCACATAACTTCAGAGTTTTGGCCAAACCAGAGCAGAGTGTGAGACTTTCTGAATGCAACTGAAAAAATCATTTAGATTTTCAGAAACACCACTATCATTTCCATGTTCCAGGTCTAGTTTGTGTGGCAGATTTATCTATTCTAAATTAAAACAGATAAACAGTTTTTAAAAACCAAAGACATAACATTCTTGTTTGAAACCCATCTAGGGGATGGGATAACTGGTAGTTTTGTGAACCATCTATCCCACAATCCAGCTTCTTCTCAGTCTTGTTTACAAACACTGGAAGTTTAGGTTAAAGAAGTGGGAGAGATAATATCTCCAAAAGGAGTCCAAGAAACATTCCTAGGAAGGGCCTTTCTGAAGCATCTGCTGAGATGTGAGGAAGTCCCCAGCAGACAGTGGCAGCCCAGACTGGGTACACGGAGTCTTTGTGCACTTCCCTCAGCTCAGCAGGAAAGATCCCTCACGAGGGGGCCTCTCAGCCATCTAAACAAATTAAAAACCCTTTTGCAGCTCTCTTTAGTTATTCTCTCTAAACATCCTAATTTTCTATTTCAGTGTTCCCTTCCTGTCTCTGCTAAAGAATAAATTGAAAATAACAAGAGAGAGTACAGTATCATCCAGTCGCAAATGAGTCTGAAATGCTCATCTAGTAAAAAACATGAAGAACCCTTCATTCCCAACAGATGTTTATCTAAGACCCTGCATCTTTTGTTTCCAGAACATCATCTGAAGAATGGTACTTTTAAGGACACAAACATAGCATTTTTTCTTAATTGCTACTGTCTTCTTAATTGAAAACATGATACGCAGGTATATAAATTCCCTTGCATGTGCCTACATTAAAGGGAAAAGCTGAATGTAAAAAGATTATATAAATTAGTTAACTCTAATTAGCAGGAATGTCCTAATTTGCCTTTAAACATTTATTGTAGAAATAAAGATTAGTGCAAATATACTGTCTTATAGAAAAGATTTATCAGTTTTGAATATGTTGACTCTGAGCTTATTGCCACAGCCAAAACAATATTCATAAAAATGTAATCATATTTACTGTTTTAATGGTTATTTTCATGGATAATTACTATATTTAATGTCTCCTACTTTCATGTTTCCTTCGAGTCTGCAAGAAAAATTACCTGTAGTGTCAATAGTCCTTCCTGAAAACACAGTTCATAAGCCATCTAACCACTGCAATTCAGTGTCATCCTGAACAAAAGGCTTAACCAACAGGAAAAGGTATTTGAAATAATGAAAAATTTGTGGGGTTGACCCAGAGGTTATTAATTCAGGCTTCCTGGACATAAGTTTACTACACAGATGACTTACTGAATGTAGATTCCAAGGGAGAAATTACACTAGATATTGTTACATTAGCCTTCAACTGCCAGAAAAAGATCCTTCCTCCCTAAATAAGGAGCCACCAAAGCACTTCATTACGCAACCAGCTTGTCATTAGCTACTTTGTTGAAATAACAGATAGCGTGACTAGACCACACAGAGATCTGAACAACAATAAATACAATATATCATGAAGAAACCCTGAAATGTAATACACATCTCAGCCATTTACTGATCTGTAGTTTAAACAAACACAGAGACCTAAACCAGACTTATAAACTTTAGTGACAAAAATATTTTCAAAGACAGAAGGGCTTATGCTAATGGATACCATTCAAACTGCCTAATGTAACACACATCATCTGAAAACAGAAATATGCCATGGATAACTCCTCAGGAAACATTCAGGGACTCAGAGTACAAATATGAGCTTAGTTTTACCTGAGCTATATGCTGACACTGAAAATTTGCAGTTTGTTTATAGAAAAGCTGATTGGGAATAATGAAATGTCATCCCTGAAATATCTCTAATTTCCATTTGGAATATTACTGTATTTAGAAAGAATTTTACAACAGGAAGACTTATTATTAATACAAGATTATTTTCTAATCAGAAGAATGTCTCTACTTATATATATCCTGTACTTTAACTGCTTTACAAATGACTTGCATATTTGTCAGCATCTTGGGTTCAGTTAGGCAGTGACAAGCCCTAAATACTTCAAGGAAATGAGACATTCAATTAAAAAAAGCTTCTCATCTCTGTTACAGCTATGCAGAGACTTTGATGTGAATGGTGGGTGCTGCAGCTGAAAACAATAGCTGCCCCTTTATCTTGGAACATATACATGACTAAGAAGTTAATCTGATACAATACCACCTTTATGTACAGAAGAATTAAGAGGGTTTGCAACCACACATTTTAATACCCACTCCCCAAATCCTGTGGATGACTGTGCCTGAGAAGGTGAAATAATTACAACTTCTAGTGCTTCTCTGCAGCAGCAGTTCTGGCAGAGTTCAGCTCCCAGGGATTCATGTCAGCAGTGGCCAAAGGGAAATCACCTGCCTGGTCTGCACTAAGGACACTTAGAAAGACATTAGAGTGCTGATAGTTCAAGACCCACACATTCAATCCACCTCCTTTTGCTCTCAGCTCAAAGTATTAATGCACAACACCGGCGTCTTCCAGGCAAAGTTCAAGTGTTAATTTGGAGCTTCTCCTACCTGAGCCTCAGAGTAGTTACTGAAGGGTAGGACTCTGTCAAGCAAATATTAAACGAGAAGAAAAGAGAAGACAGCCCTCAAAATACAGCCATCCCTCTACAGTTGTCCATGAAAAGAAGCAAGACTAGCTCACCAATGTTCTCCTCCTGTCTAGCTCCGATAGTCCTGAATTTCCTGCACAGCCTGTGTACATCCCAACAAAGGGCTGCCCAGCTTCTCACAGAACTGCTGAAGTGCTGTAAGATGACAGGTGAAAAGCTTCGCCCTCTTTTTCTTTCCTATTCTATTCATTCTCTTTTTCTTTCTCCTGTTCCTAAATCTAGTTAATAAGAAATGGAGATGAAACTGAAGTAGCAAATACATCTCTCACTAGGCTGCTCAAAATAAAAAATTTAGCAAGTAAGACAAAATGAGAAACTTCTTACTTTACACCAGCCTCACTGGAGTCTTATTAACTGAAGCTCTGCTATTAACTGCAAATTTGTAAGTTAATGAAGTTAGGAAATTTTAATGTTGTTTCTGAAACTCAAAATTTTTCATCCCACTTGAAGACAGCAATTTCTTTTACTTCAAATCAGAAAATTCAAGCATATCTACATATTTCCACAACAAAATCTTGCTGAAATGTATTTGATTTTTCAATAGATACTGTTCTTTAACCACTTTGCCAAAAATGCAGGAAAAAAAAACCAAAATCAACATTTTGTATATCTCAGGGGAGAGATCAGTCTTGACTCACAGGCTCCAGATGGGAATTATCACATTTGTCATATTTGCAGGACTGAAACTGGCTGATGAAAAATCCCCCACAGCATGACCAGCCCCTCAAAGCATCACTGGAACTCTATCTAACATATACCCTTAGAACAATACGAAGCAATCAGAGTCCCTGTCTGAGCTCCTAACAGGCCATACTGAAACAGTTCTGTTCAAACTTGCCATTTCTGAATGCAGCACCTGCACCTCATGATCATACCAATTCAGCTCCCTAACAGGTTCCCTTGGGATGGAATCTTCACACAGTAGCTTGCATAACACTGTCTAATTCCAGGCAAGACCAACATTAACAACACAAAGAATTTAACTCCTTCTCAGATTTACCTCCTGAAATAATTTCACCACTGTAGTCAGGCCATGCTTCTATTTTTAGCAGCAACAAAATAACTACCTGCCTGTATCTCAAAGCCTGGAGGTAACTCTTCATTTCACCTAGTGATTACAGTCAATATAATCAGGGCATCATTAATCCAGAATGATAAGTAATAAGATAGTTTCTTAATATGTCATTAGTATGTATGAATCTGCCCTATTTGTACGGATGGAGACCAGACAGCATCTTAGAATAGCTAAAAAAACCCCACTTTGCGTTTTACATTTTCTGTCAAGCTGAAGCATCCCCATGAGTCACAGAGGTTGACTAGCTGGTGACAATCATGTGTTGAAATTACACACGTCAAAAGGCTGTGATTCACTGAAATCAAGCGCCTGTTTTTAATTTATTTATATGAGGCTTCCACATTTCTGAGCCATGGTTTCACCCAACTGCTTCCCTAGCAGTGTAAATCACCATCAAAGTCCAGAAGGGTAAATGTGCAGAACATAACTGGGTTTGAATATGACGCACGGCAAACAATTGCAAAAGCACATCCATGGATTCATTGTTAGAGCTGCCCCAGTCTTGGAAACATCTTCGCATTTTTCCACAGTTGATGCAGGAATTCAGAATGTTGCAAGTATATAATTAGTATTAGATGTGATTAATTCATACTGTGGGAAAACACAGAAAGAACTGAAATAGGGCTCTGTGAATCTCTTTTCTCTCCACCCAAACTGCAATCAAGCATATGCCTATTCCACTCTCAGAACATACTGCCAGAACTCAATTTTGGGAGCTGGCTTTTTTTCTCCTTTGGCTGTAATACTGAATGTTTCATTTTTCAATGTCACACTATTTACCATGCACATATTTTAGTCATATCATTTCACAGTATGGTTCTGGGGGTGGTTGGCTTATGGCTTCTTTGTACCTATATTCCTTCATTCTCTTTCTCATTTCTTTCTCACCAGGCTGTTTGCCAACTCTTATTTGCCTATACTTGTAAAATAGCAACAAACTATTATCAATCCTTTGAAAGACACATAATACAGAGTTTAAGAAAGTACAACTGCAGGTTTCATCTGTATGGTTTGAGAAGAATCAGTTTTGATTTCTATTCTGGCTCATTCTGGATTTTGTGCTGAGCTATGTGTCAGGATCAGATCTAAAAAATCTTCCAAGTTTACTTATTGCAATGCTGAAAACACGAAACCCTAAGTACTTTAGAGTTTGAGACAGAGCAATAAATCAGTCCTCAGATTACTGCAACGGGGCTCAAATTTGCTTGAAGAGTTCTGTGAACCTTAGGAAAAATCTCATGGAAGTTTAGCTTTTAATGATAGCTGAATCCATCAATGCTTGGCTTGGTTCCACAAGTTTTAACGTAAGGTTTGCAAAGCCCTGGCAAGCACATGCCCTCACTGGTGTTTACTTACCTGCAATAAGCAAGAGCAATACATTCCTACTAGATACTCAGTTTCTGAATTTGGTGTGTATTTCATACAAATGAAATAAAATGAAAGCAAGATAACAGAGGAAAAAAGGTGACATAGGGAATAAAGCATGGGAAAAGAAATTATGACTTTGGTCCTACTCTGCCCAAAATTCCACATGCCTCCTGAAAAGATAAGTGAGACGGGGGGGGGGGGGGGGGGGGGAAGTGCCTGAGTGACTTCAGTATTTCAGCTTAATTCTCAAATCTTTCATTTGGCTTTAAATTTGGTGTGACCTCTGCTATGATTAAGTATAACTATGCTGTACAGCACAGCCCAGGGCAGAAACTCTCTTAATTCAGAGACTAAAAAAGGTCAGCCGGATGCTGTATTACCTTGCCTACACCATACTGTGCCCCAGTTAATTAACATTATTAAGAGAAGAGCCTATAGCATCAGAGGGAGCCTTGTACTACACAGACCCCCTGCTCTCAAGACCACAACAAATAGTCTCCTCGTGGCCCTGCAGCTGACCACACAGACCAGCAATATCTTACACTGCAGCATCACAAAGGATAATCATAGAAAAACTGGACTCAGGTGAAAAAAAATGAATAAACAAATCACATTATAAATGGCACATCATAATGCTAAAAGTTCTCTTATGTCACATTCCTGAGTCTAATCACAGCTTCTTACTCTGATAATAATTGTGTTGATCTTAATATAAACAATCCCTAATACTTTTCTACCTAGATTATTGCTTTTGTCAGCTAAAAAGCATATAGATCATTGATTATATATATAAGCTCATCAATTATCATATTGTTGTCATTGTGTAGTACAAATTTTTAACGAGGTTCAACATACGAAGGGGTGTTAAAAACTCTGAAAATAAAAACTGTCTCTTAGCCATACTTGTTTATATTTTTAGTTCATGTTTATCTGGCACTTACTGGCCCTCGAGTTATATACCTGCACTAATGGGGGAATAAATCTCCTTGTTCCAGTATTTACTCAAAAAATTTGAGTATATTTGGTCATGTACTCTCCCCCTTCTTCTCTTAAATTCTGTATGTTGTACGATATTCAGCTTTATTTATAAAAGGTTATGCTTATTGCAAATTCTGTCCTGGAACAGACTTTATTAGATTAAAACTAATTTCCTTCAAAATGTCTGCCCTTCTACACCTGAGGAAAACATCCTGACTTAATATTTGAGGGGAGGGGGAAAAACTAGTTAATTAGGGGGAAGAATATGCACACAGCTGCCACTCTGACAACAGACATACTTTCATCCTTGTATAGCACAGTCTTCTCCCACCCTGGTGTTCTGCCCAGAGTTTCCCACAAAGAACTCTCCAGGGCTGGCCTGGCCCCTGCAGCAGGTTCGGATGCAACACCACCGAGCCAACCCTGCACTGCAGGGACCTCCCCACCTCACCCTGCCTGCCAGCCACAGTCCATGTCTGCACTTCTCCAGACTGCAAGGAATATTGCAGGAGTTCATATGCAATTACAGGATTGGAAACCTTATACTACAGTACGTCCCCTCTCCGTTTTAGTTACTCCAAAGGTGCCATTAGTGAGGCCGTTTACTGCCAGACTAGAAGTTTCCTGATGTGGGCAACTTACCCATGTCAGGCTGTGGAGACGCTACTGAAAGGTCACCACAGAGAGGAAAAACTGCACTGGACACTCATATTTTTCTTTTTTTTTCTTTTAGTGACCACAGCAGACACGAGAGGTTTTCAGACTCTAGTACAAAACCATTTGTGAGCAGTGAGGAGCTGCTGCAAGCAGAGCAGCAGCACTCAGTTTGACCTGGACAAGGAGCCAAGGCTTCGGCCGTCACTGCCGCACTGTCTGCTGGCACAGCTGGAGCAGAGTTACCCCTCAGCACAGCAGCATCATCCCACTCCAGACGTGCTGCCTTTGTGCTCTGGCTGCTGGGAGAGGCAAGGATGGATATTATGGGGAGTAGGGCTCACCAGGAGTATGCTTCTTCCGGGGAAGCACAAGGGGTGAGATGGATATGGGGTCAGAGTGCTAGTGTGGGACAAGGGAGGGGGTGAGCAGGAGCTGCTGCTCCTGCAGATGGTGACTCGAGCAAAACTGGCACCTGCAACCCCTTGACACGCAGCTGTCCAGTGGAGGGCATGGAATTACTCTTGACAAAGAGAACCACCAGCCACTGCTCCTTGGGGAAAAGCAAACTCAATGCTTCCTCTCATTTCCGTGAGCCAATATAGCTTTGTAAGAGATTTGTATTCTCCATGTACACCACATAAGGATGTGCTTTGGAGGAGCTGGTACAAAGATTCTGTTTTCACCACAACCACCACCATTTAAATATTCATAGAAAAGGGAAGTAATGAGGACCTTATTGGGAAGAGATTACAAAGGAAAGACATGATAGTAGGGGAGAACGGAACTACAGAGTGACCTTTAATAAATAACTGCTATGGTCCCAAGTGAGTTAATAAAACTGCAGCCTAATTTAACCACATCCCCTAAACTTGCCCTTCAACAATTGCATGGTCAAGACATTGTATACAAACAGAGAGGTCAGCCTTTGCTAATGACCACAAAAAGCTCCCTCGCTGCAGCAGCGCAGACAGACTGTAGTTACAGACTCAGGCGCTGAGTCACGGACTATACCCCTCCCTGCATGTGTAAGGCATTAAGTGTTCATCACAGAAACTTAAATAAATTAAATCATTCCATTGCAAATGACAAAAAGGGAACTTTCAAGTTGCACAGTTATTATTCAGAGATATGGAAGCAATAAAGTTAAGGTTCCACATGCACCCTCATCTCTGGACTTTGGTCTGCATGTAGTGTGACTGTTAATTCCATGAACCAGTAATAGTTCTTTTTCCTAAAAAGACCAGAATAATACTTTTTATTTGCATACAGCCTACAAACTCTCAAGAATGGCAGCTCTACTTTATTTAAATAATTCAGTCTCCTTTTTACTGACACATTTTTATGCACTAACATCTTTTTCCTGTGTTTTTGCATTTTGACGTTCCAATCCCACTTCTCTCCATGGAGCCCCAGAGATGATCCTCACCTCTAAGGATCTAACCAGAGTACAGAGGGCTTTCTCAATGCATACCTCTGCATTTTTCTATCAATCCACAGCATTCCACATATGCCAGAGAATACTCAGATAAACCTAAATCTACCCAAATTGAATGTGCAGGAGGTCTTTATATGCCTATAATTTTTCATCATTACTCAGTCATGTTATTCACAAGCTGTTGCAGGTTACTTACAGAATATATACTGTCTATTTTTCAAGCAAGTGACTTCCATTGACTCTGGCTGCCATACAAGTAGTTTACAGCCTACTTTAGAAGCTACTTCTACTCTTTAGAAGCTATCTAACATATATATTTAAGGCTGTAAAAAAACCATATTTGATGCTGTATGGAAAAGAGTATTAAAATCACAAAGTCTATATCAAATTCACACAAACAAAGGAAAACACATTCAGCCTTACCAACAAAAGGATATATTTATATATATACCGCTGATTTTTTCAACGTAAGTGAAAACATTGTTTGTCCAATGCTACTGACATTATAACAAATTTCTTTTGGTTTTCCTTCTCTTGTGAGACAGGCAAGTTTCTGAGACATTTTCTTATTGAATTTTGGGTGATCATCTTAAAAGAAATTTCAGAATTTGGAAACATTTCTCTGTAGACAAGTGACTACTATATTCCGAATAATTTCCAAGATGCAGAAAGGAGAGATTCTTATACAAGTATTTAGAACTTCACTGCATTTCTTTTGAAGATGTAGATGAACTTTTGCAATACTGAAGATTGTAGGGATTACTGGGGTTTTTTTAACTTTTCCTGCTTTGTCTCAAATAACCTGAACATTTTTACACTTATTCTTCATCAACTCTCTGGCTAGCAGTATCCTGAAAGATGTAAACTGGGGAATAGGCATCTACAGTCAGGCAACTCACATAGAAATGTTATGATAAATGTAGTAGAAAGGTCATCAGTGGCAAAATCTGGATATACAAGAAGTTCAAGAGATTCCTGTTGTTCCTGGTATAGAAAAAAAATGCAAAGGTGAAGTTCTTCGTAGAACTTAAAAAAAAAAAAAAATTAGATTTAAGGCTTCTTGCACCATAAGCTGCTGTGAAATCAGTCAGAAACACAGATGAATACATATGCCAGAATTTTGTGAATTCCACACAAAGAGAAAAACGAGGCATAGCACAACATAGCTATGCAAGAGGCCACTGGCAAAAAAAATGTCCAGGGATAGCTTTTAAATATTTATAAATAAGTGCAACATTACAGTGGAGGGAATGAATGCTATAAACAATAGGGTCATATTGTAACTTTAATTAAAAAAAAAAAAAAAGGGCAAAACATCTGAAATACCAAAAGAACATCTTTAAAGGGACTTTGCGGGTGGGAGGGCACAGTTGGGTTTTTTAAACAATCATAAATACTCTCAGACTTGTAGTGGGATGAGACAAGAGTGGCATCTAGTGGCTCCCAGTGTTACGGTATTTATTCCCATTGAACAGCTGGGATATGGCCCATATGGTCCAGACCTGCTTTTCTACAGTATTCATTCCAACTGTCTGGACTGTAATTCAGCATCTGGTGAGTCCTGGACAGCACAATTGGGGAGCAGGGGTGTGGGGAGGTTAACACATAAAGGAATAAAGCAAAGTGATATTATTTTCTGTTGATCTGTGCTTTCTTGGTGATTCAGCTTCAAGGCAAGTAGATGGGAGGGTTTGTTTGTTTTTTTTAATCTACAAAAATAAACTGTACCCATAGTAAAGCTATGGGACTAATAATGGTCTGTTCTTCATGTGTGAATGTTTGGTTACCACTGACTTCCAACTATAAAGCATGTTAACAGAGCACTTCATACATCATATATGTTTGGTGACATTTTCCAAAATTTACTTAACACTCTTATGAGTTGCATACTTTTAACATTAAATTATTGAAAAGAAGTTCCTCAACTGCAAATTTTGAAAATTCCTTATGAGAGAAGACAGTGCATTTGCAGGAACAGATTTCCTAAGAATCATCCAGATTCCCTGGGGGAGGATCACTTGCCGAGGAAAAGGGTACAGTATTATGGTATTAGAGAGACTTGATGAGTTCTTGATCCAGGTTCCATTTTAATTACATATTATTAATCATTTTGCAGTTGGAAAAATCTACCATTGTCTATGGGCAACTAATTAGGAACTCATGTTTTTTAAATCAAAGAAATGTGTTGAGGTTTCTTTTGCAATGTGGGGTTGAGCTGAGAATACACAGCACTAGAGCATAAATTTTACTTCACAGTCCAAAAACTGTTCCGCTAGAACACAAATATACAGGAAATTAAATTGTGTATTATATTCCAAAACTGCTGAGATACTACAAACATTCAAATATCACCACTGAAAAGGCCATTTAAGTAACCTAATCTGCTTTGCATTTGCAGTTCTTATCTCTTTGAAACTGTTCTCTGATAATAAAAAATAATTTCTCTATTAATCCCTGCACACAGTAACCACAGAAGCATAAGTACATATTAATTGATATTACTGTTTATGACTAGGATGGCAATGACAGTGAACGTTACAAATGCTGTTATTACCATCAGCAGTTCAGAACAGCACGTAAGGAGGATTTGAATTGTAATCAGTGTTAGACACAAAGCCATTAAACTAATATTTAACCTACATTTAACAGAACTGAAGTGTTGAATGGTAATACAAATTACATCATTGTATATACCTAAGACATTTAAAAAATTATGTAACACGGAATAAAATACAAAATCTGTGTGTGTTGGCAAGTCATTGTGTTGCAGTTCAACTTACCAAAGTGTCAATTTACTCATTTACTTCAGAAGTGACTATTTTTTCTGTTTTTTAGTTTTCAGAACTTAAACTGAAATTTAAAGCTAAAATTTCATTTTTGAAACTGAAATACAAAATTATTACAGATTTTTACAAAGTACGTTGACTCTACCAAAAACTGGCATTCACCAACTCCAAACAGCAGGGGTTTGGCTACTTTTTTTTTCCAAGCTTTTGGTCAAGAAAGGTCACACTGGTTGCTTGATATGGTGACTACTATGTGAAAAATTAAATTTAAATGTCTGGAAAATAAAGGATTTTGATAATATAGCTGCTGACTTACAATACAGCAAATGAGATTTGTTTGCACACATTGTCAGAATTGTTAAGTACCATCCTACTCTCAGTAAAAAAAGTTTAAAATAAAGGCAAACACAAAGTCCCAGTCAGTACATTGTCTGACTACACTGTGTGCTTCTATCCAGTATTTTGAATGTAGGTGACCAATTTTAAATCATTATAATGTTCCAGCTATTAAGTTTCCTGTATCTGTTCTATGATTATTGAGAAGACAGCAGCTCTATGGCTTTTTGAAACATCTGCAAAATGCAAAATTTAAATTAGTTTTTCAAAGTTTGTTTTTCCCACCTGGGCCAGCTCCACATGCCGAGTCACTCACCAGACCTCCCCCACAAGCTTGTGTTTAGGACAGGCTTTGTGTCCAAGAGTTCCAGTCCAGCTAAGTGGCAACTGAATTGCACTATTTGTTTGTGAAAGTAAAGAGCACACGGGAGTGAGAGACAGAGAACAGGACTCAGATGTGTTAACTGCTGTTACAAATGCACACACCATCACATGCGTGCATGCAAAGTAATCCCTGCTCTAGGGTTTTCCACCTAAACACAAGGGAAGAGATTTATACAGATAGGCAGAGGACATCCATAAATAATTAGGTCATACTGATCATGAAGATAAGTGACACTCTCAGATCATCAACCACCTTACTCGTCATCAAGGATTTGTGGAGGTGGGAGTGGGAGGGAGAAGCAGAGGATCACTTGTTGAAAAAGGACAATCAAAAAGAAAAAAAAATGTAATTAGTGAAACACTGGAAAAGTAAGAACAGCCAACTCCCATCTGGAATCACCCACAAAAGCCAGAGACAGTGATTACAGAGATCCCCAGCAGTGCTGTCCTTTGCCAACTCCAATAAGCTGAGGGAAGTGACCATCTGCGGAGACGTGTCTGGTACCTGCCCTGGGTGTGTGAATGGTCGCTTTTGTTGAAGAAGTGGAGATGTGGTTTTAGTTAATGCAAGACAGTTCAACTGGTAAAATGTTACTAAATCAATTGTATATCAATATACATTCTGGTATCACAGCAGTTACAGTTCAGAGTGTAGGGTAACAATAATGGAAAACAGAACTTGCCATTATGTATCATTAAAGTATAATCAATTACAGGAATCTGTTAGTGCTTTCCTTCAGAGACTCAATCACAAGGAAACACAATCTACTCAAATGTGCAGATAACAAACGGAAATGATTTTTAAAACAAGGTGACTGGGTTGAAAACATTTCTAAAGATAAACTTTAACAGATTTCCTGACCTCATTTTATTAATGTAAAAGTCAAAATAGACAAAAATATTGGCTTTATATTCCAAGAATAGAATATGAAAGTTCCTATTAAATCTGGGCCTGGAGCATGTATTTTCCAGCCAACCTGCAAGATTGCATTTGCTGTATTCATCCTTATATATTTATGTGTGTATACAATGATGTCACTGTTTATGGCACTGTAAAGTCCTATTCAAAAAACACAGTTCTTATACTGTCCTTCTGGAGTTCACTTACACACAGGCTGAGGCAATGCTCACCAAAATCACCAGTTAATGTCAGGGCTTATCTGGAGCCAACAGCAGAGAGGTGTCTGCACACAGGGGTGAGCACACCCGTGCTCTCAGGGAGCCAGGCAACCGTGGCAAAGGCTAATGAAACCATCAGGCACATCCTTGGAGGTGCAGCAGAGGATTTGTCACTGCAGAAATGCTTTATCAGTCAAAAGTAGAGCTGAACTGCAGTCTGAAGAGAAAGGACGAGACAGCAAATGAGACAGTTTTGTACCCCTTGTATCTCCTTGTGTCTCTCTCCAGATAAACCAGCAGGAGCACTGGTGGTTTACACAAGTACCACAGGAGAGTCCCCTACTAAGAAAAAAATCTGCTCAAACACTTTCAACTTGATAACAATCCCACCTCCCAGCTTTGTCTTCTCATACAGACAGAGGGAAAACAGGAAGATGAGGTGAAAATCTGCACTGGGATAGGATGAACGGGAGGGAACACTCTTGAAACGTTAAGGGGGGGAAGAACAAAAGATCGTGCAGGGATGGAGAAAAAGCTACCAAGGCTGCCTCCCCATCCTGCTGCTGCTGTTGCTGTGGGGGCAGAATTTGAAGAGGGGAGGAATTGAGTCAGGCACCCTGGTGAGGAGTGCAACAGAAAGGAGAGAAGAGCATGAAAAACCGGTCAGAACTGTGCTAGGACAGCAAGGTCACTGGGCTGGGCAGAAAGGCTTGGACAGACCTTGGAGCCCATAAGACCTCCCACAGCTTTTCACCACCTCAGATGACCTCTGTCCAGATCATTTTATCTCATCACAACTCCGTAAACCCCTTCAAAAAAATCACAAACACTGCATAAACTCACACAAGCCCTACAAATTGTACCAGACCTCCTCACCTTGCTGCCACAACCAGCTGGTCTTTGCCAGCCCAACTGGCAGCCCATGGTCCATCCAACACAGCACATCCCCCTCAGCTCGACTCTTCTTTGCTGTGAAATCCTGTTTTGCACGTGATGCTGAAAGCTCTTGAGCTGACTTTGTCAGCAGGAGCTTCACACAGGCACAGAATATCCATTAAATGTTTCACTAGTGTCTCTGATAGGCACCTTCTGGACCCACAGCAATATTTCTCTGAGCACACGCTCCTCGTTTTGAAAAACTAACTGGATGCAGAATAAGATTGCAAATCCCTTTTTTTACATCCCAACTGAATAGTCCAAAAGCTTTAGCTATATAGCTGATAGTTTAAATCTGCAATATGAAACACATAAAATGTAACATTAAATCAAATTACTGTTATTGTAATGTTGGGGGGTTTTTTCCTCTTTTTTTTAAATGAACCACAAACAAAACACTCATTTAAACTTGACCTGTATGATTTTTCAAGGAACATACCATTGCTTTTTTTCCAAGCTTTTCCCATAGGCAAGTACATCTTCTATTTTTTATTTCTTCTGTTTATATACTGAACCATTGCACTTAGTTACAGAACTCCTGGCCTTATCTTAGACATGGTTTTTCACCAGGAGGGGGTTTTTGTGGGTCTTTTGGGGGTATTTTTTAAGCAGGACATCTCTCATATCATAACCCACAAAACCAGACAATATACACAAGGTTGAAGTGCAGAACTGTGAAAAGAACTATTAAAACATAAGTACCAAACTATACATGCATTTAAATACGCATGATTATTTCATACTATCTGTCACGGTCAAAAGTGTATGTAGAGTACAGCTCAGAAGACTGTGCTTCCAAATCTGAAGGTTTTACACATCATCACAGATTTTTCATATTTTGAAATTTTCAATTTTTACATTAAAAAGACCTGAAAGTCATTAACTGTGGCCCTTGACATTGATCTATCTATTGTGTTTTGTGTTGTTACCTTTTATTCACGGAAAACTAATTGCTTCTGCTTTTCCGAATAATTTTTAAAAAACCTTAAATGTCACCAGTGACTATTTCACAGGCAGAAGCTTTCAACTAACCATTAGAAAATTTTCAAGTGTATTTTTATGATTAAAAAATCCCATAGCTCACTGAATTCAGATAAACCCTGTATATTATGAATCGACCAACCACAATTGATGAAATGATGCGTGAAAATAGAGACAGAGGCAAAATAACCTACTTGAACCCAGAAAATTTTTAGACAATAACCATTACCAGCTTTAATTAACTTTAACACAAAAGTGGGGGCTCCTTCTGTTTCAAGTTAATGAAGCTCAACACATAGACACTACAATTAGAGACAAAAGCATAAGTCTAAAGCAAGTTATATTTGAGGATTGAAATAATGAGCTTGGCATTTTAATTTTGTAGTCAGCAATTATGTGAGATTCAGAAACAAAGAAACAATACATACAATGGAAACATTAAGGTACAAATGCAGCTGGTTTTCACTCAATATCATTCTTATAAGCCAAAGGCAAGAAAGTAATTTTTTTTTCCTATAATAAGCAGTATGTGCAATACCCTGGAAATACTTTGACTGTGATCATCTAAGATTTACTCACTTTCATACTACACAAGTCAGAAACGTGACCTCATCTAAAGCTCTGAACCGCTTAGTGACTCCTATCTTGCCTTTCTCATATATATTCATTAAATCTTTATCTGTAATACTGTTATTTCCATTTAAAATGATTGTTGTGTAGCAAAAAAGCTGCTCTCCCACAAAAATGAATAAACCTAGATCACTTCCACCCTTTTCAATAATTTGCCTATTTCTAAATACTAGGTTGGAAGAATATATGACCCTTAACTTAATCTCATCACCAAGCACCTCCAAAAAAAAAAAAAAAGGCACAAAAAGAGAAAAGATGGTCTGCTATTTATGTCTCCCATTTATAGTTTATTAAACCTAGAGATAATAGGAAAAAGGTGGAAAAAAAGCAAAGAATGTCTGGGCTGTAGTATCAGATATCACTGCTTATTACTGGCTATCTGCCTAGTAATCATAAATCCATTGGGTAATATTCTCAAATCTTTTGCTTTTCAGGTAGGTGTGAGCCAAAAAGAAAAAAAGTTTAATTTTCTATGAAGAGCAGAAAACAGCAAGCACAGCACAACTGGGTACCAGGATGCATAAATATTCCTGATTACAAACCCTTGCACATAAAGCAAACAGGAAGAGTTTGAAGCTAACAGTGTGTACATCATGCAAAAGGTATCTCTGTCCCAAAAGATAGATATCACATAGACTATGAATGAACTGCTCCAATAAATTATATTATTCCTCAGAGGGGAGAGTAGAGCAATGTTATAAACAGTGACTTCAGAAAAGTGAGAACAATAGGGCATTGAATTTTGTAAGAGTGAATTAAGGATCTTTTTTTTCCTGGAGGAGAGCTCAGTATCATTGACCAATGAGCCTTATAAATAATAACATTAACTCCAGCACTGCCTGTTCCCTTAAGCACCTTCACATCTTGCACTTTCAACATATCAGAAACTAAATGTATGTACAAAATAAGTAAAAATACATACAGAATTAAGTAGAGGTTTCAAATAATTTTTTTTAAATATACTTTAGAAAGCACATGATCCTGTCAGAATGCACATCTCTGACACACAGCTTTGATGATACACTGAATGTACCTTTGGTGTAGAAGTCTTAACAAATCAAAAGCAACAATCCCTGTACATCAGCTCCTCCTTGTGCTGTCTGATACGTTGTGAATATCCACGGATAAAGGAGAGCTAAGCCAAAGCAGCACTTTTCAAAATGAATCTCGATAGGATCAAAATCCTCAGATCTGTCCCTTGCCTTTGGCATCACTTAAATCAAGGAGAGTAGTTTTGTTAAAACATTCACTGAGATCTTGACAGGGCTAGGAATGTACAAGTAAATCTGACTCCCAGTGTGAACCTGCTCAGTGCTGAGGGCAGGGCAAAGGCACAGGGCTCAGAGTTCTGCCACTGAGTAGCTGACCTTGTCTGCAGCAGAAAGCTAAAAGCTAATTAGAAAGCATTTTCAGAAGGTGACAAGCTCTCTATTTATTTTATTTTGTTTTTCTGAAGAGGAATGACCACTAATTTCTAGGCCACAAGTCTGAACAAAAAATGTCAAACAACTGCCGCCATGAAGTGGCAAACTCCTGTTTGCTATCACCAGTACTGCAAACATTAGGCATTGGTAACTCTAAATTCACCTTGTATGGTCATTCCTCTGGCTTTTGAGCTGCTTTCTTAGTTAGCTGGAAATGGAAATTGATAGGCCCATAAATATCTACTAGTGACACGATATTAAACACATCATCTCTCTCTGCTCTGACAACGATAAGCCAAGTTTCTCTGAGGTTTACAGCAATCTCAAGGAGTGTATGTTTTTCAATAACATTGTGATCTTTTTCCTCATCTCCTATGCAGTCTTCCTCCTCACTCCCTATGCATACCTGTTTTGTCTGACTTCCTGAAACTTTTTTTAAATGGTATTTGAATGTTTACCTACTTTTAAGCTCACTGAAAGTTTTGAGTTTAAGTAGCTGAAAATGGTTTCTCCATTTTAGCCTCACTATAAGCAAAAGAGAGAGACTTGCAAAAAGATTACTGTCAGTACTCTTGAAACACTAAGATATTAACACTTCACAGCTTTGCCCTTACACATTATTAAGTATTTCTCCTCCAGTGCTCTTTCCTGCACGTTACAGCCTTCTGACACCTAACCTTTTTGTGCACCGTTTCTGCTTTCTTCTGCATCTTCCACATACTTCCTTCACAAATTGCAGTTTCCCCTTCAGTTTAACCTGTTCTGCCTACTCGGACATCCCTGCCCGGGGCCAGGGGCCCACGAGGAGCCCACCTTCCCAAAAAAGTCTGCTTTGAAATGCAGGGAAAGCTGCCAACGGCTCAATTATAAACTGTAGCATGCACGGTTCATATGCTGTCTTGACAGGGTGGAAAGGCAATCCCATTGGCAGAAGCTGCTCTGATTGGGGCACTCTTGGAATGCTGGACATGTCGAAAGAGTAAATTGTTTTGGATTGTCAGGTGAAGTTCTTGCAGGTTTACACCCACTCCCAGCTTGATATGACAAATGTCAACCTAATTTTAAGGCTGCAGCTTTACGAATTGTTATTGATTTTCTGCCAAAAGTTCATTTCATACTGTCTCTCTTTTCTTTCTTTCCTTTACCTGCTTGAAAGTGAACACATCTGTTTTATGTGACTAATTTCTTCTGGTACATCATTATCCTTTTATCTGAAAAATACTAGTTTATTCCTGTCTGTTCTACTGGAATAATTTACAGACTTGCCTTGCAAAAACGGTAAAGAAAGAATTCTGTATTGCAAACAACCAATTGTTTATCACCATTCTAAATAGAACTTCCGTTTTACTTATAACCTTAACCCATGAATAGATGTGAATATGCAAGAATCTCAGCTTTTAGTTCTTTTAAACATGTCTCTGACTCTTATAAGATGCTTACAAAAAGCAACCTGGAAATACTTAGTGATTTGATCATGGGAAAGGAAAAACTGTATATATGTATTATATGTATGTAAATACTTTCTGTTCCATTTTGTTGCTGCTGTTAGATGAGACCTGTGAATCTTCTTAGTTTTGGAAAACACATTTCTTTTTTGCAGAATTGTGCCAGAAAATACTTGTACTGCAGTTCGAAACTACCCTCTGAATCAAGTGGAACAGAAACTCAGACTAGGGCCTCCGAGATCCAAAACAACTGCCCCATCCATCAGGCTTTTCTGAGCTGAGTGTCTCACAAACTCTTCTGCTGCAGTTGTTTCACATAACACAAATAATTTAATATTCACCAGAGAAGCAACTTGAACAGGTTTCTCATATCCTGAGAGCCCCACCTATTTGATTATGAGCTGCTCCAAAGTGGAGGTTTCTCTTGCTCAGAAAAACCTTTGGGGCATCTCAATGTTTAATCAGAGAACTCGAAATTTTGAAAACACTCACGGGATGAGAAAACTATTTCCTTCTCTTTTCTGGTAGCAAGCAAACATAATAAAGGGCCGAATAAATGTAAAAGCTAAAGTCTCAGGAAAACAACTTTATCAGCCCAGTCATACAGTTCTTTGACAGTTCCAAGTTTCAGATTACTGTAATTATTTACAGCAGGTATCACTGGGCAAAAGGCACTGTGTCTGTATTTGATGGGTAGAACTGAATTTATAGTGTGTTCTTCAGCACACACCTCACACACTTCAGATAGCGATTGCTATTACAAGAGAGGCTGGCAAGAATAAATCCAGAAACGTCTGGAAACTACTTCTGGCTTAAGGGTACCAAAAGGATGAAACCTGTAACTGCAGTCAGAAGAATGACTCTCTGTAACTGTGTGCCAAACCCTCTCAGGAGCAGAGCACGTCATGTGCAGCAGCAAATTCAGACCAGAGCTGCTGGTTCCTCTACCCTCGAGCCCCGTGTAGACAGGACAGCTATTGAACTAGACAGGCAGAGAATTACTGTTCTCTTTGGATGGCTCCCTTAGACAGGGCAGAACAGCACCAAAATTACGAAATGGCTGAAAAATCATCTCCTGCACCTTGGCTTCTGAGGTTAAACTCTGAGTTAAACAGTGAGTTAAACTCTGCCATTCTGTGCCTGGCTATCAAACTCACTCCTTGTCGACAGAAGTTATGAACATGCATAAAAGTAAAATCACTCTAGCTATTTACATTTGATTTGTTTGTAGTAAAAGAAGTTAGTTCTTAGAGAAACATGTGGAAGAGAGGGAGAAGTAACGGAAATTATCCACTGATCATAATTGCCTTAAAACGTCAAAAATTTTCTCTCAAAGCTCAGGTAAAAAATAAAAAAAAAATAAATCTACAGAACTCCAAAGTGTAAAAAATAATAAAGTCATTCATAATTAGAAGATGAACTAAAATATTGCTAGCCTGGCTTCACAGAACCTTGTTTCTCTATTTCTGTTTGCTTGCCAGAGAGTCAGAAAACATAAAAGCTTTGAAATTAAAATAATCCAAAAGGTACATGGCCCCTCTTCCTCTGTACTGTCTTTCTGATACTTAATCCCTGCCATGCATGCAGAGCAAAAGGGAAGTGAAAGTCTTCCTCTGAAGGTTACCTTACTTGTGCGTGAGTTCTACTGAATTTTTTAACCAGTAACATCTGAATCCACTGATGTCTCGACAGTTCCACAGTCATTTTAGTTTTCCTCTTGCCAGCTTCAACAAATAAATAGGAAAGAATAGACAAGCCAAAGTGCTCTCCACTGAGAGGGCTAAAAATCTGAAAATCAATTTGTTGCAGCATTAGAGCAGTTGAGAAGTCCTTAATTTGAGCTCACAGAAATCAATAAGAATAATACAAATCTAAAAACTGCAAAGCTGAACCTTTTTTCACTTTCAGAAAAAAGTATTGAAGTATTTTATGAAAGAAAAAAATAACAAAGGAAAAACTAACACCAAATAAAAACTCTAACAGATGCTTTTACAATTTAAATGTGGCAGGCTGTGCCTTGTGGTTCTCTAGCTCACTACACACTAATTCTTCTGTGCCCTTTTTCCCTCCTCTTAGCCCTCAAACTGCATTGAAACTCTTGAGAGTTTGGGGCTTTGGTATTGCAGGTGGTTTTTAATGACATTCTGAATTCTGTGCTTACCGTCTTTCTTTCGTCTCCCTTATCTTTTGATCAGTACCGAAAACTTCAAGCTATTCAGAAAATTTGGTAAGAACAAGACTTCTGCAGGTTCTGGCAGCATTTCTACATCATGGATGTATCCAAATTATGCCTTCAGCTGGATGAATATAGCACAGAGGAGAACCCACCACAGTATCACAAGTGTTAGAGTAAGATGAAGAGGAAAGGAGCAGGAAAGAGCTCCCGAGGCAGATTTTACAACTGAATAAACTATAATGTTTCCAGGCTTTGCAGCTACTTCTGCAGGAGTTGCACAGGGCCATGAGAAGTTAACAGTTCAGATTGGTGCCAGCTCTTCCTCCTGCCTTATTACAAGCTGCAGGGACACCCTGTACTGCATCCAAATACAGCTGAGAGCACTTGGGTCTGCAAAATATTTCAAAGAAAGTTTAAAAAGGAATTTAGGCTCTTTCCAGGCTTGGAGTGCAGAAAGCTTGATTTCTGATTTAGGAAATAAGCTGCTTGGATAAATACTCCATGAAGCACATCAAACTTCAGATGCTGCACAGCTATTTTAAATGCACTTTTCAAAAAGTCATTTCAATCATTGGTTCCGAGTGCTTGAAGTCCAACAGACTTCCTGTTCCATTGTGGAGGTTCAGGACCCTTCAAGAGCTGACTTGAGATTTGTGGACATTATTCTAACAGCCAGAAAAATATTAATAGACTGTAAATCTTGTTATCATGTGCCTCATGCAATATTAGTGAGATAATAAATATGCAAAGAGACTTTTCTGAAATACTAACATAAAAGTAATGCCTGTGATATAATAGGAGTTTAATAAGATTATGTGGAATAGCTATTCTCAATTATCTTTTGTCCTTGTATTTTCCAGTACCTGATGTCAATGTAATTACCATCTATTTGTTTAAATTTTGATTAAATCCCTAAGCATTTAATAATCCATCATTATAAATTTTTGCCTGGCGTCATTATACTAAATAAACATTTAGGTCAGATTTTTTTTATTTTAAAGTAGCAGCAATTTAAGTTATGCTTTTATATCCATATTTAAGCTTTAGATCTAAGTGTTGAATTTCAAAATTACTAAAAGCCAGGTAGCTCCCTTTGAAGGTCAACAATAAACTATTGAGCAATGTTAACAGTTGGAAGGTAAGACCTAAAAGCTGTAAAGTACCTTAACTGGACTAATTCTGTTCCTCAGCCCTCTTTTGATATTTATGCTTTCTCCTAAACATTTGGGGTCTTACCATTTGTACATTTTCAAAAATCATTAAATATGTATAAAAAAGTACATTGTTCACATGTGTAAACCACCGGAAACCCCTTAACTCTCCATCTGCTGATTTCACAATGTTTTTTATTTAGCCAACATATACAGTCTGAGGGTCAGGGTGAGATTTTTCAAGGACACAAAATGCAATTTGGAGTTAACAGACAGCAAAATCTGGCAAACAGGTACCTAACTCTGGTACAGTTTTGCAAATCTTTTCCTTAAGGCTCTGTCATATGTTATAGATCTAAAGGAAATGAATAATGAAAAGCAGCCTTATACCATTATTCCTTTTTTATCCCACTAAATTAACTTTAAGAGTATTCTTAAAAGAAAGTAATCTTTTCCTAAAAACTATTTTATTAATCCTCTTCTAGTCTTGGGACATAAAACTGAAATAAGTTCAACTATCTTAAAGTACTGGCACTTGAATCTCTCCTGTCTTGTACAGAAAGTGAAACTACAACAACCAGGAAGGAAAAAAATCTAGTAATTCCGGTGCATCAACTAGGCACCAGCTTTGGTTCTATTAAAATAACCTTGCTTTTTTATCATCACATCACACACATGCAGAGAAAGCTCAGCAGGAATGTAAGTCAAGTGAACTAATGAACTTAATTAACAGACAGAAAATAAAAGAACTACCCTGCAGATATGTATTTATAATGGAACCAGTCAGCAAATGAACAAGTATTCATAATGAAATTTTGTATGACTTCCTCTTGTCATTGGAGTCAGAAGTATGAAAACTGGGTAGGAACCAAGTATTATAAATCTTTATTCTAAAATTATTTTTTTTTAAAGTTTGTAAGAAACAAAGCACAAGTTATTTTTACAGCTCCATTGAGAACTCCAGCATCAGTCCCACTGCTGAGCATCCACATCCTGAAATTATGGAAACCCAGAAATGATCCAGCTCCATGATAGGGATCCCACCCTCACTCTGTTCAGGTGGTCACAATACTCTGCACGTTTCTGTCCCAAGGGCTCAGACCCAACGACACAAAGGGATCCCTCAGGAGCACTCTGAGTGTGCTTTGCCACCTCACCACCAACTGCACAAGAGCAGCAGCTGGGCAACACCTTGGTGTACTTCTACCCTACAAAATCTGTCCAGTTTCTAGTGGGTTTAGGAGATGTGGTGGGAGGAGAGAGCCTCTACACCTGTGTGATTATATCAGCTGCATACACAACAAATTCTTAGGTACATGACAGCTCCAGGGAAGAGTTTTCCACTTCAGAGCCTCTTCCCAGGGCCTGAACACCAACTCCCTGACAGTTTCTGGGAACCACAACAAGGCAGTTCGCACCTTAGGAACACACACCCCAGCACAACGGCAGTAAAAGATCAGGAGGCCAAATTTCAGCTAACAACGATTATGGTATTTGAAAGTTCTTTTTAATAGATCACCTCCTAACAGAAGGTGTTGTCCTCTTTATTATCTTTCTCCAAAAATTTTTCTCTGGTAAACAATTAAGTTAAGAAAAGTAATTGATGGTTGTAGAATCACTTCAAAACCTGCAAAATCCGATATTCTTAGTGGGTGTGTGCTTGGCAGTTCACCTCTATATTGGGGTTTTTTTCATTGTGTTAAAACCAGAAAATCAGGAGGAACTGCTTTATTTTAAACAGAGGTGAGCACAGAGATAGTGCCCCATATAAAGCAAGATGAACAGTTCTTTATGCCTGTGAATATATTGTGACAGGGCAACTTGCTGTAGCAATACAAATGCTAATTCATCTTTCATCCCCAAGTACATTATTAGGCATGACTAAAGAAAGTGATTCCACTTAAAAACTTGAAAATAGTATTTAATAAGGGAGAATAACTTGCAACCATATCCACCAGGTGAGAAAACCCTGGACTGGGTTAAAGGCTCAAACATAAGTAACATTTAGAAGGTTATTTCCTCATAATTTGCTACAAATGCAGCTCTTGGTTCACATCTCTAACAGGAAAAAAAAAAGAAGTATCTCCTAAAGCATAAATATTGGAGAGTAAATCTTGAAAGTCTGTTCTCACTGATTCGTAGTTCAGCCATTACTCAAATATGCAAGACATATGTGATGAGTTAAACATCACATCACCCCTTTTGATTTATTTCTTTCAATTGTCTGGGAATTTTATTTATGTTTAGGACTATAAGGTGTTTTTTGGTGATGCCAATGGATTCAGTTCAGGGTTTGATAGTTGAGTGCTTAGACCATTACACAGCATTACAGTATATTGATTAGAATACCTATGGAATATCTAAGGACAAATCTAATAACGTACTAAGAAAAATGCCCAGAAGGGATCAGGTCTAGCCTAACCAAATGATACAGTTTCAGCATCGCTGAAGAGAATACCAGCAGTCTAAAAGGTGAACTCTCCCAGTTATTATTTTCATTAAGTTGGTGCTTTTCTACAGTCAATAAAAATATTAATATAATTTTATTTCTCCCTTATATCATTTTTATGTACTAACACAATATTATCTATACTGTCCTCAAGACGTAGAAGGTGATGTTGGACAAATAAAAAGCACAAAAGGACTTTCTTTATGTGCTTTCTGAATTTCCAGAATATCTGAGCACAAAGAGCTCAGGCTGGTGCTGTATCACGTATCACTAATTCAAAGCACTTAATCCTGTCTTGCACACGTCGGCCAAAGCAATACAAATGCCAAAAAATTCCTCTTTGAGAGTAGAATTGTATACACTGTAGATTATATAAGCCTTCTGTCCCCCTCCACTTGAATGTACACTATCAAATCATCCTGGCCATTGCTTTATATCGAGCAGATGGTATTATGAGACTTTGATAAAGAACAACAATCACCCAGCAAGGGTTGCAAAGAGGTCGCTGAAACCAAGATTAACAATTGATTAGCTTTAATGGACCGTGACAGTAATAAACAACACAGCTCCACACAAAGATTTGATTGTCCTGTTAATGCTGCTGACACAAATGGCTTTCAACTGCCTTCCTGAAAGTGTTAATATCGCCAGAGCCTCAGCAAACCAAGGACTTCCTCAAAGTGAGAACTATCCTGCAGAGAAGAAGCACTTACTGTAGCCCTCTGAAAGATCTTCCATGAAGTGTGTTTCTGATTTATTCAGACAATAGCTCCTATTTCTCCAAGGCTTAAAGTTCAAAAAACCAAAATGCAGCACACCTCTGCAAGGCCGGAATGTGAGGGAACTCTAAAGCATTTGAATACAGAAGCCAGCGCTCATCAAATGTACAACAATAATGTGAATTATCATTTTCAGTGTGCTCATTTTATCCTTACTCCACTGTGGGTTGATAGACCCCAGTATTACAGCCTTCTGAGCTCAATTATTTTATCCTAGCCTCTGATAAATTCACTCTATTTTTTTTCCCTTTCTGCACAGAAATAAGTAATTTGTGTCATATTTTCATTAAATTAAAAGGTTTTGTGATTACTGGACATAACCATGGTAAAATCTGAAAACAGAACCTACAGATCTGTTTATTTCTTAGATACATGTATGGGAAAAAGTCTGTGGGAAAAGTCTCTTTCCCTTAACACTTAAGTCAAAAATTTAAATAGACTTACAGCAAATATTCACAGAAGGTTTTAAAATTACATCTAGGTAGAGACAAAGCAAACAAAACTCCACCTAACATGGCATTCAAGAAACTAAGGATATAGGAATTCATTAAAGGTAAGGAAGTATTTACTCATTTAAGCATTAAGACTTGCTGTTAAACTTTCAATTTTAGGCTAAATTACTTGGGGTTTAAATTAATCTTTATTTTTTTTTTTAAATTACGTGTCTTATTTAATCAAAGGCTTTTCTTTTAAACATTTTTAACTGTGAGCTGCCACAGTGCTGCTCCCCCCCCCATCCCCGCCGTGTTATTCCTAAAGGCGACACACAACAGTGGTACAGCCCTAAGGATTTGTAGGTAAGAGAAAAAGCAGCGTCTGCTCTGGACCCAGATCCAAACGTAAACCACTTGCACAAATCAAGGTCATACTAATCCCATCCCTGCGGGTCCCACCCCATCTGCAAATCCAAGTCTCTCCAGAGCAGTTCCTTGCCAGTTCACTGCAGTGACGGAACATGCTGCTAATTACTGTGCTTAAAAACCTTGACCTCCGCAGAAATGCGAGGGAATTTAAATGAAACCTCTGAAAGAGTAAAATCCACCTGCCTGGTGTCCCAACACACATCCACTAAATATATAACCTGTCAAAAGACTGAGCCAGCCTTCATTAATTCCGTTTGCTGTAATCAGCATCTATTATTCACATGCTTGGCTTTCTATAGCAGCTCTTCAAGTAAGCTATTGTATAAACTCTTACATCAGAGCGTACTCTGATGATAAACATTCAAGAAAGTAATTATTAATTACCTGTAAGTCAGCATCAAATTCGTGTTTCAGGTAAGCATCTTCTGCAGCTTCAACAAGACGCTGAAAAAAGAAAAAAAAAAGTGTGTTTTTGAAATAACAGATAACATACTTATAACAGAGTTCTCCTTTATAAAAACAGAGATTGTTTGAGCATTGTGTAATTTATCTGCTATGGCACTTTATTAAATAGAAATAAATTATCCAGATTTAGGAAAAAATAAAAACTGATCAAGCTTTTTAAACCCTTTTTAAACCGTTATTGGTGACACAAAATGCTCAAAACAACTCGACTATCAATAAACAGAGAAATAAAAATGTTATTTTTTCCAATAGTGCTCAGCATCCTGCAGCTCATATTCCAAAACTGATTTTTTAAAGAAAGTTGCTTTCACACTGGACCTTATTTCCACAGAGGAGCCCTTTTCAAATCTTAACATTAGAATAGGAGGCATTCCCTAATAACGCACTTGATTTCAAGAAACTGAAATCTCAAAGATGAGATTAGAAAAATAGAGACTAGGTTTCTTTACTGAGCAGATTTGAAGTGTTTTTATATACTACCTTTGGTGCATTCTCACAAGAAGATTATTCTGCAATTACAGAAGTAATATTTACTGAATGACAGCAATTCAGCAGTATTTTTAATAGTAATAAAAATACTTAATAATATCCTAAATTCTCTGTAGTAGTCACTGTTCCTAACACTATCATCTTTGATGGGAAAAAAACATGATCAGACCAAAACACAGGTACCCGAAAAATCTAATTTACATAGGAGTTTGCTCCAGATATTCTCTTCTGAAATGACATTATATCCTTTTTAAGGTTTTACTCAGAATTCTTTATAGTTCAGATTATTTTAACTATGGAAGTACCTCCTTCTAGTTTTTATTTAATCTACTTGAACATTCATATACACAACCCAAAACTAAACAAGGAATGATTGTCACAGAATAGTCTATATATTACTTTTAATTTTCTCTGATCTATCAGACACTGGTACACGTGTATATTTTCAAATATTTTTGTATCCCGAAGCAAGTGAGGTCCAGACTCTCACACACAGAGTGGGAAGCCATGCACGCATTTCTTCCCTTTTCGGAATGGTATTCACATTTATCGAGTCTTTGGATATAAATCAAAATTAAATCAGAGTTCATATTGATTGGTATACAGCTTGAGCTGTAATGGAAGGTGAACCAAGAAAAATATTTCTGGTTGCCAATGCAGAACAAATGGTTCAACAGAAAGCTGACAGATTGAAGCAGAGCCGCGGCGGTTACAGGGAGGGTTTGTGCGAGTCACAGCCTGTGCTCACACTGCTCTGCCTCAGCTCCCGCCTCACCCACGGGACAGCACAACCCTCAGTCCTCTGCTGGGCTTCTGCACCCTCCCAACACATCCCAGTGGGGAGGCTTTTAACACCTCTTTCTTTGGTGCAGATTACACATCTCCAACACAAGATTAAAAACTTGAAATGCTCTTGATACCAACGTGAATAGAGGAAAGCAAGAGGGAGCAGGTGGATGCCACCTTCTCAGAGCCCTGTGCTGGGAGTACATCCCTGACATTTGACTGGTTCCACCTTTGAACATCTTGTTCCATGAAAACCCAGCTGGGTCACAGCAAACTGGAATTGCACTGAAATGGTTCCAACGCTGGGCAAATCAAACCAGAACTGAACTGGCAAAATGCACCAGCTCACCTTCCCGTGTACGGGGGGAAAAGAACCCAACAACAGGGATGCAGCACAACAGGCTGCGGGAGGGGAATCCATGGAAAAACATTCCAAATGAAACAGTGAAGTTCTGTGTAATCATTCCCACTACTTCTGGACCACCTGAATAGCAGTGAAAGCAGACCTCACAATGTGAAAGGGTAACAAACATTCATTGGATCCACAATTTTTTTGTATTTAGAATCCAAAAAGGGAAATAACACAAATTAACTCTTCTGAGGAGGAAGCCTTGGAGCAACTGAAACAGATTTGTACACATTGGAATGCTCTCAGTCCATCTTTAGCAAGCTAGGGACCTGCTGAAAGGATTTTACCAATACAGTCCTCATTTTTTCAAGTATGAAAAAGGCATTTAATGTAAAATAACTACTTCAATTCATTCCTCCAGGTGTGTCCTCCTTTATATGAAAACTGTAGTTGCATTACTATTTTGTGCTTCTCTGATACAAAAGATCATGACTGATGAGTTTGAGAGGAAAAAAGCGAATGAAGAATCAAGAAAATTCTTCATACAGAAAAGAATACAAGGAAAAGAGAAACGTGTTTTTCTTTCTGTGCTGAAATATTTACTTACTCATCGAAAGAAAAATTATTACAGCATTTCATGAGATACCAGTGATATTAGATATTAGTACCTGGCGGGCTAGAAAAATAATCCATGGGGTTTTATATAGTTTGTATTGATTCCAATGTGTTTCAATTACATTTTTGCCTCAGTGAAATAAATTTAAACTAAGATTTATCCCCACATGTAAGAAATAACTAGAGAAGCATAAGATGGGCAATAGTAGAAACATATGGTAAGGAGGGCAGCTCAGAAATGAAAAGCACTGATTGGTACTTATTGATTTATTCACTAAGATTTCAGTTGTTACATTTATTTATTTTTTAAAAAAAGTATATTTTTACGTACTTTTTAATAGCAACATTCTCTACAGGAAACTGAACCCCCAAAAAAGTGAACTATCTACTGGCTGGCATTTTCCCTTGAACAAAGCAAATATATGTTCACACAACATACTTTGCTCTCACAAAACTAATAAGGAAACTAAAATTTTGGCACACTAAATGTAGATAAGACAAGCATATGCTGCATTTTCTATGTAATCAGCAAACCACAGTTTGCTTTAAGTATCTCAACACCATTATGAAGGAAACCATGAGAAATCTGGGAGAGCTACAGAAAAGGTAAGCCAGTAATAAGCCTAAATCCACAAAATGACATATTAGTGAGTATACACAAACTATCTCAGAATGAAGAAATTGAATACAAATGTTTTGGGGTTTTTTGGGTTTTTTGGCTGGATTTTTTTTTTTTTAAAGAAGTCCCCAAAGGGATGAAGCATTATGGAAGAAATTCCTTAACACTCTGGAGGCGAAAATATAAAACCCACATGTAATACTGCAGCATTTTTATACGGAGGCCAAAAATCCCTTTTCAAATATTTTAATGACTGAACAGTTATCTAGCAATGATTCTCAGCATCAGCATGATCAGCGATTTTAACTTAATAGTTTATAATGACACTCCTAATACAAATACCAATATATTTTCATTTGAGTAACCATACTCTAAAACCCCTGCTGTAGCAAGCAAATGCTCACCAAGCTGTGGTTATCCTGAAGGGAATTGTGAGTTATCTATGTGCATTTACATGGAATGAATTATGAACACAGAGTCAGCATTGTTAGAGTTACACCATTGTAGGGTATTTTCAGAAGTATTTAGCCCTGGATGTAGAGAGATGTTGGCGTGAGCACACACAGGCAAGTCAAGGGCAGCACATAATCTTTAGATAATGAACAATTTTAACGTTTTATGGGACAGGTTCAGTTGAGTTTCCCTCTGTTAAGGAGCTAATCCATAAAACTTGCCCAATATGTGTATATGTAAGACAGATGAACTGACTTATCCAGCATATCACAATGCAGCATGGATAAAAACATGGACCAGAATACAAACAAATATGTGGTATCACACATAACATAGAGAAAGCTGAGAGAAGAAAAAGAAATTTTGTTTCTTAGCAGTAATATTTTTTTAAATAAATCACTGAGCTATCTCTGAATAGGGTAATTTTCTTGACAAATGATATTATAATTTCAGTGAACTGATATTCCAGATAAAGTCTCTTTCAGGTTAGGTTGTTATAGAGATAGCAAAGGAAAGGTGAAACAGAATGGATGACAGGAAAAAAAATCCAACAGAAAGTAAAGGGGGAAAGGAACAGAAACGTGTAGAAATGTAAAAATAAAAGACAAAAATCACAATTTCAAGGAAAAACATCACACAAACATCCAGAGTATAAGGTACACATTTTCGCTTCTGAGATCTTTCTTCATATACTTTTTAAGGGTTTCAGATCACTTTTCAGTGATTCTTCCTCATTAGAATCCCATTTTGAAGTTAGATTAAATAAATTCATAAGCGTAACGAAGTTTGAAACAGTTTCTGAACTTCTGAACTGCAATGGGTTACTAATCTTTATCCATAAATGGTGACTGAATTATGTTCTTGTCTCTTTTCAGCTGTCAAATCTTGAAGAACATTTATTGTTTCCTTTCTATTTCTCTAAGATAAACCAACTGCTACACATAAAACCATAAATGCAGCTAAAAATTGCTCTCTTCCAAACCAAACTGCAACAAATTTTAAAAAAGGATAGAAAACTGCTCTACCTTAATTATAACTAATATCAGCTAAGTACTGGTGTCATTTCAGTCCATAAAATGAATAGTTTATATTCCATAATATCAATATGATTAACTTTCATTTCAAAATAGCGAAAAAACCGCACTGAGATATCACAGTCATCATTAAAAGTTTAGATAAACCTGTAGGAAGCTCTTATATTCTAGCATTGAATGCATTCAAACAACAACAAAAAATAGCCCTGAACCCTGAAAGACTTTCTCATTATTTTCCTATACTACCAGATCTGATTGATGTTCCTATAGAAATCTTGTATATTCCTTCAAGGAATAAATAATTAAAGGTCATGCTTATTAAAAAGCAGCAAGAAGTCTATACCCAAGAAAAACATACGAATATACTGCATTGAAAAAAAACAAAATACAAACCAACCCCACAACAATATGTAGAGAAAAAAATAACAATTTGTGTAACTTTAAAAAACCTGTCTCCCAGACTCCTATGTATGGAATTGTAACTACGATTTCTATCTTAATCAAAAATAATGAACCGTGTTAAGAAAAACACCAGACAACAAAACTAAGAAAACTTCGCTCTATTTTTAAAATCTTATTTCTTTCATATTTTGTAGCAAGATTTCTGGTACATCACCAAGCAAAAACCAGAAGCTTCCTGTACCCAGAAAATACTTAAAACTATCAATAGCCACCCTTTTTCAGATTAAATATTTAGTGCAACTTTAATAACTCTATTATTGATTTGAATATCTAATTTCCAATCAAAATTTATAGTAACTGAGCTGCGAATATGCCAAAAATATTTCCTAAAGTGCAGCCAGATAACTGTTTAAACACAGTTCAGCAGTTGACTGTATTCCTGGGAGAGAAACAACAACTTGTGTTTCAATCATCAGAGCAATTTTCTTCACTGGCTTCTCCGTGAGAAGCCTTCGCTGAGCACGTGGGAGCACTCGGCAACAGATCACCGAACTCCAAACATTACCCAGGTACCTTCCTACGACTTCCCCATTTTGGGGTCTGTTTCAGAAGGGAAAAGGGGCTTTCCTTTCCAGGAAATCTGTAAGGCTGCAGGTGCTTTGAAAACTTCTGCGAAGCTTGGGCTGTTTTGGGAAAGAAGAAGATTTATTAGCATTAAGTGAGCTTAGGTAATATTCTGGCACGGGTGCTAATTGTGCCGCGGGCCCTCCTCACTTCCATCACAGTTCTGGGGTTTGCTTCTTTCACAGCTCATTTAGTGGACAAGGTAAAGAGGCCAACAGAGAATATTTGACGTTGTTCATCAGTATCACAATTATTTCCCCTGCTCAAGGACAGCTTCGTTTAAGATAGCAATGAATGCACCGATGTGCAAACAGGCCTCTCAGTCCCCAATTTTATAGCAAAAAGCTTTGCACATGTTTGCTATAACCAATGCAGAAGTGATGTAGGTATCAGAGACTGATGCTGACCTTGGAGGAATATTTGTTTTTCTCAGAAACACAGGTGGTTTTAGACAGGGCAATGACAACTGATCAGCAGTTTGGCTGGTTTAGTCCTTGAGGACGGGGACACACAAACAGACAGTTTCTTCTCTTCAGAAAGCCCACATTTTATTCCCCACTTTGTTCTCCTCAGGTAGAGAGGAGAACAAAGGTATGAGGTAATTTCTAGGAAATTTTAGCACTAAAATTGCTGTTGCTGTGACGAAGACACACTGAAAATTATTTAGAGTCAATTATCTTGATATCAGAGTTCCTAGCGTTTGTAGCTTAAGATAGGTATCAATCTTGCAACTAATGCCATACAAAAAAATGACTGCTCTGTGAACACTATCAAATTCCACTGCAACCCAACTAGACAATGCTCAGCCACAGTAAGTGCTGCAAGGCATAATCAAAGCAGAAATTATAAATAAAGGATAAAAATAAATTAAAAGCTTAGCATATGCAATTATTGCAAATAACTTCAATTATCCACTTATATTCATTCAAAACTGGCAGATTTTCAGGTTGATTGTTGTTAGAGTGCTAGCTGGCTTTTTGAAGCAACATAAAGACTTCAGCTTGGCACAGAGCTGGACAAACAGAAACGAAACTGTAAACGGATTAAAGTACATCAAACTCACACATTGCATAACAGTGGCTAAGACAATCCTGGAGTAATTAGATGCATTTCTAACTTAACTAGGTCAACACTATATTTAATTATGGCATCTGGAGATTGCCATGGCATGGAAGAAAGACTCCAGATGAAGAAGATAACACATTTGTCTTGTACCAAGTTCTTCAGTGCTCAAAAGGCTGCACAAAGCCAATATATCAGATATAAAATATGCAGATTATCAAATCTGGTCCTACCACATTATTGTGTCTAGCACAGAGCAGAATGAAGTGTTAAATAAGGTTTTATTCCATACTTTTAATTCTGTATGTCCCAGACATCAAGGAATCAGTTCAGCTGCAGACACAACTTAGAGCTGTTCCAGGGATATTTAAAATGTGATTTGCCTGGCTGGGGTACAGCAACAACCAGCTCCTTCAGCCACCTCTCCTACCTCAGGGCCAAAAGAAATGTTCTTCAGGATTTTGCACCAACCCTGTGTTCACCCAAGGTCGTGTAATTCTCCAGAAAAACCTTTATGCATCTTTTTAATTTCACTTGCAACATGGCAACACACTTTGTAAAGTTTTCCTTTCAATGAATAATTCTTTGTTCTCTTCCACATAAATTTAAAAATCTGATCAAAATGTTACTTCATAAAACACCTTCCAAAATCAAGGGAAGTAGCCCTGTGTATGTATCTAAACATCCACCTGTGTGGATATTTATATGTTTAAATATATTTAGTCAGCCAGAATGTCTTTCCTGCATTTGGGGACTTACATGTCTTAGCAAAAACAGCTTTTCCTCAGCTCTGACAGCTCTTGGCATCATTGCTGGATTCTTGGCAGATATTGTTTGAGAAAGATTTCGGATAACACTTTTCATGGAAGTTCATTTAATGCAGAATTCTCCACAGGTAGGATTTATCTCCCCTAACCTCAGCTATTTCAAAGTTAGTCATGTCTCCACTGAAGTTACCTAAACATCCTTCATATGTAGAGACAGAAAACTCCAAAGGTGCTGCATGTCCCATTCTAAAATAGCTCATAACATACAGGAAGATCTTCAGAATTTTTCCTTCACACTTTTCTTCACTAGATGTTTAACTTTATATGAATGAAGTTAAGGGAGATTAATCCCACACCATATGTGCAACATAAATGAGCTAAGGAGAAATGGAGATATCCCCACGCTCGCTCGACAAGGGAGAGGAGACTTGAGGCAACACTTTGTCCTGACACCAGTCCTGGGACTAGTCAAGGTGTTTCTGTCCTGTTTACATATAGAAGCACCAAGTGAAACCAATTGTCTTTGCTTTGTTCCCTCACTCAGCTTTCTCCTCGCCTCTGCTCAATCCCCCAAGTTAATTCAAATTCAGCCTGAAATTTGCAGTCTAGTTCGACCAAACTGGTTATGATATACTGTCCTCCCTTCAGTTTCCAACCAGATTAGTGTCACACAACAGCAGCAAAAAAACCTCAAGATTTATTACCAGAAGTAAAGGTCAGTTCCAGAGTTTGCAGGGACTTAGTTCCATTGCCTTGCCCAGCACTCAATCACGAGAAACTCAACTTCGTTCTTTGCTTTCAAACCGAGACGTGTCCCCCTCATTGTTTTTTACTCTCCACAGGGTCAGGATTTCAATTGCCAATAGATTAACAGAAAGGGAAAATTTTCAAAAATTGAAAGGAAAGCGAAACTCTGAGGTTTCTACTAAAACCTTCCCAACTCGCTATTGCAAGTCGAAGTCTCTAAGCCAGATATTGAGGCAAACAGAGTATTATTGTGAAGATGTGAAGAAAACAGTTGGTATCCATTTCTACTCTCAGCAGGAGCAGATTTTACAAACATTTACCTGATACTTAGAAATCTAGTTACACCTCAGGTTATATAGGCACAGATTCTTTGGACCAATTCAATGCTGCAATGTACCAAACTCCACCTTCAAACATAAAAAAGGTGGAAACCACAGCTTATTCCTGCTCCTTCCCTAACTGACCATGAGCTCATTAAGGTCACATTATGTCCCAAACTCTAATGTCAAAATTTTTCATATTTCTCTCCACTTCTGCTCCAGCACCTAACAATTATGCCTCCTTGGTGTTCACACTCCCAAGCATGTTCATGACCAGTCTTTTCCAGGTCCCTACTGATATCTCTTCATTCCTCATTCTGCCAACTTTAATTTCCAATTTTCCCCATTCCCTTTACAACCTCATTGAGCCCATCTAGAGCATCTTGCACAAGTTATATCTCTAAATCCCAGCGCAGTTTAATTCTGCTGCTTTTGTCTCTATAAACCATCTCATTATTCTCCACTACTGCTCTCCTTGTGGCAATACCTTCCTCAGCCTCTCCTAAACCCATCAACAGACTCCCTTGGCTGCTGACCCTTCCATTTTCCAGTGGCCTAACACGAACACAGAGAGATAAGACAAGAAAACTCTCTCCTTGGTCCAGCAGGCATATGGATGCACTGCCAGTGCCTCAGGAGAGAAAGACACTGTTTCCCCTGCCTGCTGCTGGTTCAGGCAACGAGAAAATAATGCTGCAGTTGCAGGAAAGTCTTGTTTGACCCTGTACTGAAAAATCACAGTGAAAGGAATTTTCAAAGATTTCATTTACAGACAGTTTCGCTCTGATACCTTTCTAACGGCCATATGCCTCTTTGTGCAGAGTTTCCAAATGCTAACAACTTGATCCAGCTGGAACAGAATTTCAAAGAAAACTTCGTGTCAAGGCCCCAGCCTTGCCAATTTCAAGAGCTTGTTCCCAAGCAGAGGAGTGTTGTAGAGTCTTAATGAAAAGAACATCAGTATTACGTTTAAAAGAGTAAAGCAATGCATTTCCCTTCGTTTCTTTCTTGGAAACAGCTGAAGTTCAAAGATGAAATTCCAAGCCACTTTGGTCTCCTGGATCATACTTTATATTCTGAAGACTTGATTGTTGAAGCTGCTGGAATTAATTACAAAAGCAACTTGCAGACTAAGCGATAATTTAGTCTTTTCATAATTTTGTATATTCTGGCAGATCTAGTACAAAAAAGAACAAAACAAAACAAAAAAAGGCTACATTGAAACCCTGTGGTGACACATTTGTCCACACTTAGTAACGAGACATCAGTTCTATATACCTGGAAGGTTTTTCTGGTACCCTATGAATTAATGCTGAAGTCATACATAGTATAGGAGCATCACTTTGCCAAAGTCATGTTTATATCCAGACTTAGAAGTCTGTGTATAGCTAGGGACTCCATCCCATCTATTCATTTAGTATTTTTTGAAATAAATATTTCTGCAATAATAGCCAGTATTTTTCACTCTATCTTAAGAACAATATTAAGCTGTCCTTGTAATTAGAGGAAAATTGCAAATTCCCAAACCCAAACGAAAGGCTGCATTGCATAGTCAAAACCTTATCTGCCTTACTTTGTAAAGGTAATGAGTTCAAATCCATTGGGTGTTTTGTTCCTTATTAAGGGAAGTCTTGTAACTTGTATACTCCCAGTGACTAAAAGATTGCTGTACTTTCACCTCTTAATTAGTTTTTATCAACTGGAACGTTCAGCATTTAATTATCGTATGTAGATTTATTTGGAACACAAAGTAAAATATGCGACACAGCACATCATTTCCATTAAGTTTGACACACCTCTAGATTTTGGTATGACCTAGGGAACTCATTTCATAAAATACTCCCATTTTTCTTATTAATTTTTTTTTCTCTTGACTCTCAAAGTACTTCTAAAATGCACCTGGGGAGCAATATGAGTCTTCACAGAGCTAACCAACACCTGCAGGTTCAAAAAGTGACAACCAATGACTGCAACCAAGCCAACAAAAACTAATACCTTATGTTTGCAGAGGCAACTAAATTATAACAATAGTTTTCCATTTATTTTTGATTTAGGAGAATTGTGAACTGCTCCACACTTCTGGCAAGGCTTTCTCTATTGGCTGAACGACTCCCCCAGCCATCACCACAGGTTTTCCAATGATCCATTTATCTATGACCAGCAAGCATGCTCCAACCTTCAAAGTCCTAACACAGACAAAACCACCAAGGTCATCACTGTTGCTACAAGCAGTTTTAGCTCTGCTCTGAGTTTTAGCTCAACTCTGACCCTGAGAAACATGTGCAAAATACTTCTTTTCCATGAACAAACCATGAAGCCCTAAAGATCTGTAGCTGCTGATACTCCTCATCTTCTCTGTCTAATTTAAAACCCACACAACTAGTGTAGAAGAATCACAAAAATAATAGATGCAAAGGAGAATGGAAAGATCTAAGTCAGCTCTCTGGTCCCATGTGGATGTAGCTTTCCCATTTATTAAATCCTTATTCCCTGAAGATGCCTACACTTTGCAGGCTGAAGACTCTGTGAACACCTGACTTTGTACACTGCAATCAATCTGCACTTGGCACTGGCAGCAGCACGGCCAAAGCCAGGGATGGGAATGGGTCAGAGTTCCTCCAGCCCAGGGCTTGGGGGTGACAGCAGGAGACACAGGGCCAGCCTTAGACCCTACCTTTGTGAAACCCCCTGATGCCACTGAAAGGAGTTTGATAGACCTGATGTATTTGTGCAATGTTAGATTGTAAAATTTGTCATCTATTGGTTATTAAATCTGTTGGACAATCTCTCTTAAAGACTTATGTATTAGATTTGGCTTTTAAATAGAGTCCTTCATGACCTTTCAGCAGTTACAACTCATTCCAGAGTAATAAATGGAATAAAGTGATTTGCAATGTCTGTCATGAAAAATACGTAACACTAAAGTACTTAAAGGGGCTACAGAGAGTTGGAGAAGGATTTTTTTACAAGGACATGTAGTGGTAGGACAAGGAATAATGGCATTAAACTGAAAGAGAGAAGATTTAGATTAGATGTTATGAAGAAATTCTTTCCTGTGAGGGTGGTGAGGCCCTGGCACAGGTTGCTCAGGGAAGCTGTGGCTGCCCCATCCCTGGAAGTGTTCAAGGCCAGGTTGGACGGGGTTTGGAGCAACCTGGGATGGTGGAAGGTGTTCCTGCCCATAGCAGGGGGTTAGAACTCAGTGACCTTTACAACCCTTCTAACCCAAACCATTCTGTGATTCTACTCAAAAGAAGATGAAATTAAATACATTTCCTATGACAAAACAATTCTAATTATTGTTTTCATTATACTAGGATACAAAGATGAGTCAAACACACTCAGTAATGAGGCTTTCAGCATAGGCTCTTGAAAAAATAAAGAACAAATTGAAATGGAGAACACTTCTGTGTAACACTTAAATGGTTCAGAATGAGTTCTTACCAACTGAATTTTTCTATTTCTGTTAAGTGACACAATTCATATAAATGATATAAGACCTCAATAATGGAAGTGCCAATAAAAAGTAATAAAAATTTTAAAAAGACAGAGCAATGGATTCTTGCATCTGAAAATTTCTCAGTGTTCTGCTGAAACTATTGGCAGAAGATCTGAAATAACAATTGACTGAAAAACCTTAGGAGGAAGATTCAGATAATTATAGAGAGAGTATAGGGATATAGCACATATATAAAAAACAGGTATTTATAAAAGAAATTGCAGCTCAGCTTACACTCTTCTTTCTATGGTTCTGTACATTCTTCAACTGGTTACAAGCACACTTTTGAATTCAAAGTATTACACTGGCAAATTCTCCTAAAATGTCTTAGTTTTCCTCATTTTTAACTCAATAACATAATAAATGTTAGCATATTACTAACTTTCCCATGTTTTCTGGAGTACTCAGATGTGTCCTGAACTAACTGACAGATCCCTACCAAAAAGCCCATCCTCTCCACACAGTCTGAGCAGACAGGCACCTTTTCAGCATTTTGCTCTGCAAGGAGATTCCAATAAAACATACCTGAATGCAGAGGATTTTTCCAAGTTTTGCTCTTTCTTTAGGAGTTCTTAAAGGCACAGTTTTCTGCATTCAAAGCCCACTCTCATTCACTGCAGCCATTTGATGTGCCAGTGGGGGAAGGACAAGAGAGCTGGAAAGGGCCTGGAAAAGGCAGCCAGGGATGTAAATATGTGCCCTCAGCTGTGACTGCTACCCCAATGTGGTGTGTGCAGTTGTGTGTGACAGCACTGTCCTAAACTCCCCTCGAAATCAGGATGTAAGTTCTACCTGGAACCATAAAGACAATAACAGTTTCTTGTAAATTTTTTGTTACTTTCTATTCAATGATTTAATATAGTATCACAGATTTTTAAATGTCTGTATAGACATGAATGAAGTGATTAAATGACAGCAAAGTTGCAGTCTTTGTAAAAGGAATAAAATCTTTTTGCTTGATATCCTCTCTCATCATGTAAAAAGAAACCAAAATCACAACAACAAAACCAAAAGAACTACTACGTAAAACACAAAACAAATAGCCAAATTCTTGCACATCTTTAGCAAGGCTACCATTTATCATCAATATTTTTTTTCAGACTAATTTGTAAGAAAACTATCTGCACTTTGCTGGGATCTACCAGAACACTTGGAAAAAAAAAACAACAACTGCACCATGAATTTTTATGTAAGTGGATTATTTCTATGCATTTCATCGTGTTGATTGATGAACACAGCAATCTACTTAGATCCTTGCAGCATCTCCAAAACCTGAAGTACTTAAGGCACTAACCAGATCTGAAACCTAAGTAGGTCTTGCTCATTAACAGTCTACTTGTGAAGTGCTCTTTCCCCATCACTGTTCTCCTCCAAGGCTTGTTATTTAACATTCCACTGTCAAAATAAAATATAACTATAGCTATGTCACCCTTAAACTTTCAAATATAGGGGGGTTTTACCCTCTATGTCTACTTAAAAAGTAATTTCTGTTATCAGGTGTAGCTAGGAATAAATTATGTTTGCCATACGTAACATTTCCTAGATAGCACAGAATTTTGGGGACAAAGACTGCCACCTTTTGGCAATAATCTGTAACAAGAAAGCCTGTTATGTCAATTATACCGTTCTAGTGAACATTTTTATTGTATTATTTTAGCATCTTATATCCAGCCGACCACAGAAAGAAAAACTGGGTCCAACTGAAGACAACATGAAAAAAATTCTACCTTTAAAACTGCCGTATACAAGGTTTCTTAGCACAGAATCAGAGAAATCAGAGCTAGAGTTTTTTTCCTGGAGGACACTACAAGTAGATAGCCCTGGCACACAAAGTTGAATATTACAGGAGAAAACTCACTTGTTTAAAAAATAAAAATATGAAGGGAGGCACACATGAATTCTTTTATGCACAATTTTCTTTCCCGGCAGCACTGATTTAACCTTTGAGCAGGTCTGTTCTATACATTGGGTCAGAAGACCTAAAGACAAATTATTAAATTATTGAAAATGGTATCATAATATAAATAAACTATTGGCAACCTTAACTCTAGTGTTTTCTACTTTTTCACAGCTTGACCTTGGAAACAAAAGATTTTTCATGTGATGCTTTGAGTGTTCGGGCTTAGTGACAAAAAAAATCCCGAAATCTTATTGTCTGGGAGCTTCAGGTGAGCAGCCTAACTCACAACTACCATCTTGTTAGAGCAAGGCAAAAGAATTACTGAAGTAAATAAATTAACAGAAGGTATGAAATGTTTGGATTCCATCTCAGAAATGCAAAAGCACACAGGTTAAATTCTCCTTTACAGGCAACATAAACATGGATAGAAATTCTTGGGGAATAATTTGGAAAGGGTTTGAGACTTTAGAAGAGTCCATAGAGGTTCAAATGGACCAATCCACTTGTATAAAATATGCTGAGAGGTCCAAAAGTGATAACTAATACAGAGTACAAAGGAAGGGCCAAAACAGCACAACAGAGAGCCTGAGAAAACTTGTCAAAGTTTGTAAGTCAGCAGTGTGGAAAAAAACCCCAGCCATCCAAGTTTTTGTTTTCATCAGATAATGCAAAAGCCAGAACTTGCACAGAACAGCTGAGATGAACTAAGTCAATACTAATAGAGCAAGATTAATTTGCAACTTCAGTACGTGAAGAAATCAAAGTTAAAGAATGAACACAGAAATGCAGATATATTTTTGTTAAAACAAATGCAATTACAGAAAGATCAAAAGAGTATTTTACTGAGTTTCTCAATGCTGAAATTCACAAAAGCAATCGGCCTTTTTCCAGACAGCTGAGCCATTTGAAGAAGAATGAAATTGTGAAGAGCTTCAAGAGGCAATCAGAATACTGAGGAGTAACAAAAGCACCAGGTGTGAGTAATCTTCGTACTGAATTATCAATACCAAGAGTGGGAAAGGAAGTCTTTATATGGCTATTTGGTTGGTTTGAGTTTGGGGGAAATTTTCAAACATAAAAAAGAGATATATGCTGTATTTCAGTTTAAAAAATTAATAAAAATAATCCTTTCATTTCACAGAAAATTAGTCTTATGTTGGAGAATAGAATTTTGAAATTTGAGCTTAAAATGCTCTTTTGAAAATCAGTTACATTACACCAGCATGTTAAAAACATAGATATCTTCTACAAACATTGGGGAGGTTTTTTGTTTTGGTTTTGGTGGTGCTGCTGCTCTTCTTTTTAGTTGTACCTAACACACATAATCTTTTAAAACTGGGAACCTGAACAGTACTTTACTTCTGATATTAAGAATCTAAATATCTTCACAATTAAAAGCTCACCCCCTTTAAAGAGTAGCTACATTGGAAACAAGTGACTAACCTCCTGCCATATGGAATTTCATTGATTTCACTGAATTTCAGCGGTACAAAATTCTGCTTTTACTAGTGGGAGCCATGAAACCAGATGAAGGGTAGCAAAGCACAGCAGAGCACAGCAGAGCCTACTACCTGTCTGGCACCAAAGCCATCCTGCACAGATGGAAGAGGGATATGGTACAGGCTTCCAGGCTTCCACACCACACAGTTCACAGCTCTGTGGAGCAGTATAACAGTACATGCTGCTTAAAAACTATTTTGCTTCTGTCAGCAGGACTTCCATATGGGGACTGCCATGTTCCCACTGCACGTATTGCACCACGTGCTGTAGAATGTGCCTTTTACAGTCTTTTTAAGATCATGTCCTGGTGGTCAGGGTTAATGTCTGTAATATCCTCACCTGGAGAGTTTTCAACTGACTGAGGAAGTAAGGAAACATTTTTTAGAACTCAGGTATAAAAGCTGGGCTTAAAACAGCTCTGAATTTTTTTGGTATTGAATTTTGGGAGAGATTTTGGGGGGGGTATATTTTTGTTTTTGTTTTGAGATTTTGGGGACTTGGAAGGGTTTGCACATCCTGCTTAGTCTGATTCTCCAGTTATTTAAATCCCTTTTTCTTCCCAGTAGGTGTTTGAACTGTTTGCCAAACGATATTCAAAAATGTGTAAGACCTTTCCCATGAATCTTTAAGAAGTATGAATGATGGCTAAGTCATATACTAATAAAACTTACAAGGTCAATTTTATTATACAAATGTGTAACCGACCGTGTAAATGGCAATTAAATCCTCAGTTTTTGAAAGTTGGGATATTGCTTTTGTCTTCAGACACTCTGTAGGGATTTCCACTGACACCCAGGGATCTCCACTGATATATATGGGAAAATATTTCAGTTTCTCATTAACAGAAACAGCAAAACAACAAAGGATAAACTCTTACAGAGTAGTAAAATAGTACGGTACTAGTAAATACCACAATGCAGCACTGCCATGGGTATAACATGGGTATTAACAGATTAATTCAGATCCCATTTTGACATAAAGGTTGCACTGAATCCCATCACTCAACTATCTGATGAAATAAGGTAGATGGAAGAATAATGTAATGTCTTAATTTTACTTTTTTTTGCATGTGTTTATATGTTAACTTTTAACATCTGCAAAAAAGAGCTGGGGAAAACTGCAATTCCAGCCCTACCCTGTTTATTCCAGCATCACACAGAGAGGATGACCCCCAGACTATGAAAGTTATTGTCTCATAGTATTTCACCAGGCTTTAAACCTACTCCTGAATCAATGCAACAAATCCATTTTCAATAAGGACTTTGAGGAAGACAGCTAGGTTAGAACCTAATAGAAAGTCCCAATATTATAATTCTGACCACTTTCAGTCCCACCCTTACAAGCAGTTTCACAGATAACACTTTCATTTCTGACGGATATACTGGCTTGGGTTAGTTTCCCAAATCATTTACATTGTGATACAAGTTTGCACTGTCCTTAAAATAATTTTATCTCCATTTCAAAAGACTGCAGAAAAACTGAAGAAAAATTTACCACAGTAAGTGAGGCAACATTGTAACAATATTGTTTTGTTTACGAGTCCCATCTTTACTTTGGTTTATGTTTATGTTTTCCCTGATGCCATGGAAGTATCAAAGGATATGCTAATGATAAACCATAGTGGCAGTGACAGATAACACTTTAAAGGTGAAATGCATAATTCTCTAACAACCTTGGCAGCACAGTCACCTTCCCTGAAACACACAGTGCAAGGCCACTCTTTTTGCATCGCATTACTCCACCTCAGAAATTAAGAGATAAATCTCAAGGTTTTGTTGGGGTTTTTTGTTTTGGTTTGGTTTTTATTATTTCTCTTTTGGGTTTAAAAAATCTAGAGCTAAAATTATTTGGAAGTATAACTTCTTTGAAATGGATAGTATTTAGTTTCATGTTCAACAGTTAAAAGGATAAAAAAGAGACCTTAGCCATGTAAGACAGCTAATTGTTTGCTGCAGGCATACTGGTAATACTGCACAAAAATAGCTGTTCAGCCACCTTATATTGCAGTATTACATTCTTGAGTTCTATATGAAAATTGTTATATTCAAATACTGTTTATGTATAAAGATCAAACCTTGAAAAATTATGTGTTTTGCTCTGCTGAGATGTCTAACTATTTACATCCCCAAAGTAGCTTGGAGTCATTTAGTTTTCAGCTCATTTAACAGATTTTACACACATTTCTTCCACTACAATTAATATTGTCTAAAACATTACAAATTGTGAAATTCTTTCATGTTAAAGATAAATCAAATATTAGAAACATTTCCAATCAACCTGCATCTATTGCCACATTTACATTATGAAACACCACACACTCCTCACATCACTTCACATTTTGCAACCAGAAAGAACACTTTATTCAGTCTACTTTGTCTTTGCACATTATTGTAAGGCAATTGTTTTAAAATGCTTCACTGTAGAAACTCAAATGCAGAGGAATCTTGTGCTTTCAAGCCATATATTAATATTATTACAGCACAGATTTTTTTAACAACTTCAAGAATAAGAATTTTACACCAATCTGTCTCTTAAAAAACCCCCAACCTACAAGGGATGTTAATGAGTAGCAAGCTAGCTTGCTTGTCAATATGAATAGGCTCAAACTGACACATCCCAAACCTGAATCAGGATATTATACTACCCCTGACACTGCAGAAGTGTCAGCATGTTAAACACCAGCAGCACACTAACCTCCCACTTGTCACAAATAAGCCCTTCCTCCTTGTCCCAAAAGATGATACATGAGCACTGTGTCCTTTTAATTTTAGTAATATTGAGTTGGTGTTGCTTTTTAGCTGTTACTTTTCAGTCATTCATATGCTTTTTTTATCCTACATATTAACACTGCATGCAGTGGAGAGAACAAGAACAAAGGAATGTGCTTTGTATTTGGAGTGGCCAAAAGGAACATGGCTATTGGCCATGTACTCCTGGTAGAGTTCATTTTGCTCCTGTGGAAGGTAAACCTACCTCCCACAGACTTTTACTGGGGAATAGTCCACTACACCACAGAAATGAAGCCACTAATGAGGCTCTTCACAGCAGAATGTCATATTTACTCACATCCATCTGCAAATCTCCACCAGCAATTTGAAAGCCGATTTTCCCAGAGTCCCAAGTGTGGAATTTAGTCAGGGATCTCGGCAACTGTATCTGTCAGAACCCAGATTTCTCCATCCCAGGAGCTTAGAAGGCAAGTAGAAAGTGGTCAGTATCAGTTACAATACACATTCATTCAAGAAGCTCAAATTCATCCTTTGGCAAATCAGGATTCAGGAGTTTGGGAACACCAGACAAAACACCACCAGAATCCCCCAGCCCTGGGATCAAGAGAATGAGTTCCTTCCCATTATTCACATTGCCTACTGATTAAGAGTCCACTCAAGAAAGCCAAGGGTAGTAATATTCCCTCAAAAATTATTGCAAATCTTCAGTTTTTACAAGTTTCAAATATACACCGGGTTAAAGTGAAGGAATTTGCTTGACATGTAGCAAACAGCTCTCTATCACCAGGACTGTGCAGCTACTGGCACAGGAGTCAGCACATGTTGTCTGAGTACACAGACTGCTGCTGACTCTTTCTGGAGAATTCAGTGCTGCTGGGGTTACTTCATTCCTTTGGGTTCCCTAAAGAGGTAATAAGCAAATAAATACTTATAGATTTCAGAGTACTTTCTGTGAGCTACCAGGATAAAATCATCATCTGCACAGATGCTTTAACAGCACTGAGAGGAGCCAGTTCCATCAGAGATATGGAAATCATTCCAATTTCAATTTCACATCGAGTGCTAACAGAGGAATTCAGAGCAGGTGTATGATCCAGCCAGTGCTGCCCTGGTTCCAGAGTGATTTGGCTTCCACACAGTCTCCCTTTCCCAGTCAGTCATTGAAAATCTCTTCAGAAATACAGGTTTGGAAACTTCAAAGCCAATTAATTCCGTCCTTCAGTCCAAGAGAAAAATCACAGAGCTCAGTGTCTACAGCCTGACCGCAGAGAGAGGAAAACAAACTCAAACAAGCTGCTCCTTCAGGCAGCAGAGAAAGTGCACTGTGGAGGGGGAAGGTTGAGGAATAGTATGCCTTGCTTATTAAAATGCAAGAAGATTAATATCCCAGGTACATCTGCTGTAGTTGCATTCATGGAATTATCAGGAACTGACCAAAGAGTGAGCCCAAAGATCTGTAGATCCCTCCTGAGTACAAGAGGGCTGAGATCAACCAGAGGAGAGCTACAGGGATGGGAGAGACCACTGCTCACCAGCCTCTCTCCTCAGCAGGCAGCTACCTGGGAAAAGCAGCACAGCTATGGGGGAAATGCTAATTCTGGCTGGTTTATTATCTGCTGGAAGTAATGAAATGAGCCAGGGTGGCATTTCATCCTCAAGGTTTAAGGTTTATTTTCAAATCCAAAGAAAATGAATCTCAGGGATATGGTGAACTCACACTGACAGACTTCACACAGCTTACCCCAAAATTAATAAATGCCTTCGTGGTATTCCTTTCTTCCTTTTTTAATTAAGTGATTTCCAGATAGAGTAGACAGGAGTATTAAAATTAAAGGATACACCAAATCTTATTACTAGTTTTGCTCTTCCAGAATTCCAGTGAGAGTTTTACCACTTCCAGAAGCTCTCTCTATTTCTGCTTAGTTTTTGTCTTGTTCCGAGGCAAATGTGATGCCAATTCCAGAAGATGTAGAAAGTGCCATACAGAATTAATTTCAGCTGCAATTCCTATTTTAAAGTATCTCTTTGAAGGTAGCACATGAGCAGATTTGATATTCTCAGAACATATGCATTCACTACATATCTACTTTGCCTGACAGTTTAAGTGAGACATTTAAATATTCTCTCTTGATTGCAGTATTCCACATTTCACCTGAGTCCCACAAAATTCTTTGCTTTCAGCATTTTCCTCCTATATCACACCGCACCTGTCACGACATATTGCAAATTGTAAGGAACATCCACAGAACAGAAATACTACATATGCCCTATGGCAAAAGTCAGATTAATCGCTAAAATGAGAAAGAGATACAAAACACTGCTTGGGGACCACTTTGCAACAGTATCTCTTGCCAAAGGCAAGTTTCTGAGGGCAAAAAAAAGGTCCTTTATGAACCCTCAAAACCATCAGTACAAGAGCTGCACATACATCAAAACTAAAGAAAATTAAACTGCCCTCAGGTTTAGTTTTCTACATAGAAATCTATCTGCTTGCTAGCAAGGTGCTGAGTCTGACCTCTTCAGGTTGCAGCTACTCCAGAGCTCGGCTATAGCTGCCTTCCTACACCTGAGAGCAGGTATGTGCTCTAAGGGCATGGAGCCCATCTAGACCAGCATTCAGTCTCAGAGGTGGCCAAAAGGAGAAATCCAAGGAAGCACTAAATAACAAACTAAATGTATATAATGCCCCAGGAGTACCGTGCCAAGCTTCCAGTCTGCAGCTCTGGCACTTCACAAGTACTGAGTAACCCCCCTCAAGGCATTGCTCTGGAAAACAGAGCAGCTGCTGGCACTCCAGTTCTCCCCATCATTCATGATGCTACTGACTCGTTTTCACACCCCACCCCTCTGTTCTCTTTCTTTCAGGAATGAAGAATCCCACACGTATATAATCCACGTGCAATAAAGTCATTCACACCTGCAGTTGCCTTTGCTTCCCTTCTCTGAATTCTTTAAGTTCATTATTGACTTCCTAAGACCCGAACTTCACGCTGCTGAAGCTGCAGCTGCACTGTGAATTAGGATACTGGCAAACAGCTTCCAGGGAAATTAGAGAGTTCCCAGAGGCCTTTAGCACACCCAAAAGCACGAGGTGAAAAGCCTCAGCACAAACCTGAACACAGCTACCAAATCATGAGTGAGGCTCTGAGGTATCAAACCTGACCTGAAGAAGCCTGGAGGTTGAACACCTGAGCCAGTGGCTGCCCTTGCTGCAGCACTTGCCTGGACCATAAGACCTTGGTCACCACCAAGGGAAAGCTCATGAAATTTTCTCTTCCCTCACTCTTGCATCACGATGCCATTCACTCCAGCACAATACCATCTGCACTCAGCTACTAGAAACACACATATTTTTTGATAAAAAATAATCATCTATGTTCTAGGATTTGAAATGTCTTCCCTGAGTTCCTACTTAAATGAAAATGAGAATTTCCCAGTATTTTCACTTTTAAAAAACATATCAAGCTTTCTATTATCCGTCAACTCAGAATCTCAGCATTTTTCAAATCAAATAGGTTTTTTCTCTACTGTGCTACCTATTTTGGCATGAAAAGGAATTAGAACAGAAATACTCGAAGTGCCATCCAGCATTACTGGGCAAGAAGGAGAAGAAGCTACAGGAGAGAGCACTGTCTAACACAGCTGAAGCACTGAAAGGGCTTCCCACGCCCCATAAAGGGGATGGGGAGCTCTCCAGCTCTGCCTTAAGATATCCAAAGTTAAAACATGGAAATGAGTTCCTTTTCAGTTGTCACACACAGGGTACATTTTAACTTATTACACCTTACATCTTATGAAATAAAACTGTCATTTCTCTATTCTCTTCTCCTAAAAAGTTGCACAGATTGAAAACTCTGAAGTTCACACCAAGCCTTGAGATCTTTAAGGATAAAGAAATGGAGAAGTGTGGTTTTAAAACAACTGAGGACATCACCCTTACTAACAATAAGATCATATCAAGTTTACAGGGTTTAAATCCAATGTAACTTTTATTTTGCACTTATTATTATTATTTTATTTTTATTACAATTTTAGGAATCACAAAACTGCATCTTATTATGAAATTGCAGGGAATGACCAAATTATCTCTGCTGGAATTTGATAGGACAATGGAGCACCTACTCAGAGACTGCCAAGTTATGATTCACTAAGCAGAGTCAAGGTTAGACCCAGATGCCAATAAAGATTCATTAAGTATGAAATACAATATCAGCAGCGTCTTTGTAATGACCTAAACACTAATTTTGGCTCAGAGTACTCAAATTCCCCAAAGAAAGAAAGGAAAAAGGGAACAATTTCACAGCTTTTAACCACAAATGCGATAACATGTAAAACATTTGAAAATATATTGGGAGCTATATAAAAGTGAGAGTAGGCAAGTGAAATACAACATTGCAAATTAATAGTGTTTAGTTAGATTTTTCTTTATTTATTCTAGTGTGAAGAATTATTCCTTTTCCTAGTTACTTTAAAGTTTTGAATATTGTACCAAGAAAAAAAATTAAAATTATATGCATCATCTAATTCATATGTGATGCAATACCAGAAGACCAAACCAGTTACCTAACGCTACTGCACCTAGAGAAAAGAATAAAAGTCATGCTTAATCTTTCTATTCTCGACTTTTCATAAATAAATAGCATGAGAAAATACTACTAGAAAAAGGAAGGGTGGATTTTCAAAAAAAAGAATTACGCAGGAAGAAATACTGAGTTTTTAAAGGAAAAATGGAAATAAAATAATAACACAGCAAAAATAAATCTTACCTCAAAAATTATATTAATAACATTGTATTTTAATTAAATTTTATGGGCTGTTTACATGCCAGTGGGTTATACTTGCTTGTCTCCCAAGAAGAACTGTAAGAAACCAATACTGAAACCAGACTAATTGAAATTTCATCCAGGATAAAATTTTGTGTTCTTTTACTTTAGACTGAAGTCAGATGTTCAGCCCACTTCAGATTGCAGTGCAATTAATTTCTGGAGTAATACTCACCACACCACTTGCTTATTTCACTTTTTAAAGCATTAGTGCTTTGTAAGACAAATAAGGGGAACCAAATAATAGACATTTATAACAGATAATGAAGACATTCATTTCTCCTCCAAAACATTTTCTTAAATTCAGTCTCATTAGCAATAATTCAAAGTTACAGTTGCAGGCTGGTCCAAGTCCTCTGCTAAATCAGTTGCTGGTGCTAATAATTTCTGTCTGGACAAGTGTCCATATTGCAATGAGGATTACTCAGTCAATATGTTAGCTATGACAGACTGAATGCAGAGGATTAAGGAGGTTTTGAAATCAAATTATTCTTGTCACCATCTGTAGACTGCATGGAAAACCTGTTTGAGAAGTTTTCCTTTATACTAGCAGCAATGATAAAACAGAAAACATTTTCTATTATTTAAATTTAAAAAACTTTTTTTTTTAGTTTTTTTTTTAAATATTAGTAGTTTTTATATATGGCATCACAAGGTTTTCTACACCAGAGCTTTAAACCAGTTTTTGCAGGATCCCAATCAGTGAATGTCTGCAGGTTTATCTTGCTTTTTAACTGCCTTGGAAGACTTTTAATCCAACAAATTAAAATTAACCAGAAATCAAGTATACCATCGACATCGGCACCCACAAGGGTTCCAGCCCTGTCAGATTTATGTGACCAGCATGGACTCATCTTGTATGAGCACAGAACAAATGCATGGATATGCCAATGAAACTTCTGCCTCAGGACTGGCACCAAATTCTCCTGGAAGAAACGCACTATGTTTATGTCTGCTTATAAATGTCATGTCTTTATCTGAATTCTGGAACAACATTATATTTACACCTTAAATGTTGCATGTTCTCCTGAGTCCTGCTCTACAACATAATCAGCACAATGTAAGATCAGTTGTCCCTCTGACAGGAAGCACTATGTTATACCACAGTTCTCACCATCCCTGCTGTGGAATGAAGCTATTTAAGGCTTCGTTCATTCATGCATAATATATGAGAGGTTTCTAAGCTTGACTTAGCTCTGCCATTTTAGATGAAATATTTTAGCTGTGTCATTAAGAAAACCTAGAGTTTGTGTTGACAACATCCTACATCCCTTTAACTTAGGGAATCCTCAGTGGGAACAGTTGGACTTTAATGATTTTGCAATTCCAGGAGATAATGTTTCTCCTCTACCTGCCATGCACTCTAAGATACTGTCAGTAAAAACACGTATGCTTACAGATTGTCACAATGATATGTAACACAAAAATGTTTTAAGAACACGTAATATAAAAGTCATTGGTTTGTATCACTTCATTTGTTAAACATTTTTAAAGTATGCTCTATTTCTCTGTTGATATTATAGTAAAACCACATTCTGTTCTGTGCCATCACCTGAGTCTATCAGCAGGGAGCATCCTGACACAACTACACTGTTTCACCCATTTCACATTCCATAAACATACAGAAAGATGAGTCTTGCAAAACTCATTCTGGATTATACCTTCATGACAAAAACCGACCTCAAATCCACTCATTAGCAAATTAATCTTATAAGATATTCTAGTAAACTCCTCTATTCTTCCTGCAGTTCCTACAACACAACCTTTCTTCACGAGAAGTGACCTGCTGCACTAAAACTTTTCAGACGTGTGGTAGCACAACTGTTAAGTAACTGAATTTTAAAATGGGTATCAATAAACCCAGAGTGCAAAAAGAAATTAAAGTAACCTGATTCTAAACACAAGGAGTGGCTGGAACCATTGTGAATTCAATGGTGACTGTCTTAAGGGATAGACTAAATATAAAAGCTAATTCTAACAAACTAAACCAAACTACTATGCCTTCATTTGAGTATTTTGTATAAGAAATACCAAAAATCCAAATAGCTTCAGCTACAATCCAATCCATTATCTTAAATGGTGTCACTTCAATCATCATTTCTAGCATTCTGAAAGGGTAGAAACCTTCTTTTCAAACCTTTAACTTCAAAATAAATATCCTATTTATACACAAAATGTGTCTTGTGACTTTTTCATCTTTTTCATTGCTATTGACAGCTGCAAAGTTCCAGTTTGTCCTGCAAGCTCATGCACTGAAAGCAATGAGCACCATAAGGGCTTACAGCCATTGGTTCTTTAGCAAAGAGACAAGAGAAATGAAAATTATTCCTGGAATTTCACCTCAGGGTAATCACAAAATAAACGCTCCGTGTTTTCCTTATCTGCTCACAATGAACACATAAGTCTAATAAGATATGTCATATTCATACATGGACAGTTGAAAGATGAAATCAGGTCAATGCTGATCTCATTAGGTTTACAATGGCAAAGATAAATAATTTGTTGAATTATGGGAGAAAGGAAAAAACCATCATTATAGTTTAAAATTATCTATGGAGCAAGGCAGTGGGTAAACAGCCTAGAATGTAACATGAAGCACCACATGATGAGCAACCCAGCAGTGCAAACGAGGTAGACTTAAGCATGATTACAGAAAATTAATTTACAGAGGACTGAACATGACGAAGGAAGACGATCAAGAAGCAGTCAAAAACTTAAAGCATCCAATAAAATATTAGAAAAGCAGGAGAAATTCTTCAAAAAACTAGCAAACACTGGCAGGGTGGCAGCCAGACCACAGAGGATATGGGAAGGAAAGTGTCAGACAGTATTGATATAGTATGGAACAAGCAAATTAATTGCCTCAGAGTTCAGTACAAAAGACACAAAAGAGTGATCAGGAATTTTATATTATTTTTTTAATGAGAACATGTACTTAAAGGAAAAAAAAAAGAAGAACCAAGGTAATTAAATCATTTCAATGAAACTCTAAAAGCAAGAGTTACAATAGCTTCTGGTTTCAGGAAGTCTATCAAGGCACTGATAATCCCTTTGGTGCAGACTGTCACTTGGAATTGCCTAAAATAATTAACTAATCTCCATTGCTACAGCTTCCCAGCCACACAGGCCATCTCCTTAGCCATGAAAAATGGCAGACAATTCTCAGAAGTGTTTATTTGATATATTGCATTATAGTCATCAGGAGAGAAATGGAGTAAAAAAATGTATTTCTCCCAGTTAATCGTGTCCTTGAATAGAGAACGGGGTACTGGGGAAAAGTTCAAAACTGTCCCCTGCAGCCAGGAACAGAATGTAGGATATGGCCTGTATTCTCACAGAGATGTAGATCTGATTGAAAGAGGTGAACAATATTTGATTAGTATTATAGTAACATATATCTCTTTTCCATCTGCTCACATCCATCAACATCCATGTGTAACAAAGCTGAGTTTCAACAACCTAAGAGAAGACAGAAGAAAACCCTGAAGATCTCAGGCTGTTTCAAACCCAAGGCATCTCTCTGGTTTTTTATTTTTTTATATTTTGGGGTTGTGTTGATTTAGTTCTGAGGAACTTTTCTTTTACTTTTGTCACGCAATACCCTGATTTTCTCCTGCACATTGCTCTGGGTTTGCAAAAAGCAGCCCAGCCAGTGCCCTCTGTGTGGTTCACTTCTTGCTCTGGGCAGCAAAGTAAAAGCTGAAGGTTCATCAGGCAGTTGTGTCTGACATTATATCACACAAATTTGAGCTCAGAAAACCAGGTGATGAATAAGAAGACAAAAGCCATAACACGTAGTACTTTTTCAAATAAAATACCATTTTTTAAATAAGAGTATAGCAATACAAGAAGAACTGTATTATAACTGTATCATAAGCTCCAATTACTTTCAAAAACATAGCATTCATCTAATAACTTCTTCAAGCTGTTTAAAGGATCACAGCAATGATCTGTTATCACACCTTATAATGTCAACATGTAAGAGCCATAAGACAGCTCCAAACCTCTCTCCAGCAGTGCTGAGCAGCATGTTGGGGAAAAGAACTTAAGTCTTTGGCTTTGGTGGGTTTTTTTTTAGTAAACCATTTCAGCTCATGGCAATCAGTGTTTTATGGGCTTTCTGATTTAAAGGTTGTCCATTAGTATATTAATTAGCCACCTATGGACACTCTTTTATGAATTTATCCAATCCCTTATTGAACTTGAGTCAAAAATAAAGATCAAGAGGTTACTGATTTAATTTCTAGATCATGAGCATGGAATTATCTAAAGGAAAAGGAAAATAACTATTCCCATTTCTAAAACAATTCATAGTGACATTTAAATGAAAATTGCTTAATTCACAAATCAAGGCAAAATTTCCATTTTTATATGTCAAAAATATTTACACTAAAATAATTTAGTCTTCTTAAACCCATCTCAAAAATAACACCATTTTTCAAGTGTAAAAAAGTAAAACTCCATAAATATCCATAAATGTAACACAATTAAGGTAAATGCAGAATTAATGACTCAAGAATTACTAATTTACTGGCACATTTACAAAGTGCTATATTACCATTTCACCACAAGACATGGGAAACAAGTGATAAAGGTATCATTTTACTGATGAAACTCAGTTTTGTCAATATAATGAAAAATCCCTGCACTGTGCAAGCCCCAAGGGGTATCAAAACCAAAAACCCTACTGATTAAAAACTGAGGTGTAAATTAGCAAACAAAGATGTTTACCAATGTTCTCCTTTAACATATTCCCTACCCGTGCCAAAGATTTACCAGTTACAGTGCTTTTAAGCACTGTCTTATCCTTACACTTAAGAATTAAAGAATGAACCTCAGATGTCCCCAAATTTTTTCCTGATGTATAAAAAGTTGTCCTGTAATCCTTCTGGGGAGGCTGTAGTGTATAGTCAATATTATGATAAATATGGCAAAGGTGATTTGAAGATACATGAAACCTCTCAGTGCTGCCTAACTCCATTTTTCTGCAGCATAGCTTGTGCCTTTTGCTGCAGCATAGCTTGCTTCTGCAATTCCAGCTTCTTTGTAAAACAAGACTCGCAGGTACAGAGCAGTTGTTCCCTTTTTGCTTGCATATACTGTTTCCATTGCAATTTTTCATTGTTCTGAAATGACCCTTCAAAAATACCAGGCACAAGATTTTTCTGTAATATAGTATTTCTGTAGTGCTTTGTGCCTCAATGATTGCTGTAATTTAAATCTTATAATAAAAAAACAGATTAATCAATAAAATTTCAATTTATAGTATTAGTTTGGAGCTGTTTATTTCTTCCATGAAACACCTTTTTTGTTATGATTTACTCAAACAGTTTGTCCTCCTGGAGTAGTTGCACAGCATGGCCAGAAGCAATCATACAAGATATGCTGTGTTAGCTTAAATGACAGAGAAAAGCATTTAGTCCAAGAATATGTAGCTGTATCTATTTATGTGGATGGTAAAATAAGCTGTAAAGTGTTCTCTTTAATTTATTGTTTGTTCCCTTCAGAGTAACTAATTTTAAAATGTATACCAAAGTTAATGTGGCATAATTACATGGCACGGAAATCAAGATGGCACCTGAAATAAATTACTACACTTGTCCTTACTATTGCCAAGCACCAAAGACAGAGCCAAATGACACAGCGCTTAAGAGAACGTGACACAATATTCTTCCTTCCAAGCTTAAAATACCACAAAAACAAAATTCACACTCCTGCTCCCACCACCTAGGAATTTTTAACTTTGTGTCACCTCAAAACAGAAAAGCAAACTCAAGCCCAGGTGCCAGGCTCTGTGCCTGCTCTCGCCCAAGTGCACAGCGGTGCTGCCTTACAGGGCTGTGGGCTCAGCTGTCCCTGCCACAAATCCTAATTCTACAACAGAAGTGTATCGAGATCCTTTGGGCTGTGTACGTGGAAAGCGTCACCTAGACATTTTTCAGGAAGCCTCACATTCAGAGTCCATCTTCTGAAGTGATTTGAAATCCATGAACATGTTATTTTTAAGCACATTTTGATCAATCAGTAAAACTGATCACCAGCGAGACTGTTGTTTTAGGAAGATTCTTTCCACCTCTCCTATCAGCCCTAAAGCTGGTTGATCTCCACTGTTTGTACTATCAGAATTTGAACACTATGAGGCTCAGGCTTCAGTTGGTTTGTATTGTTCCTGGGATGTTGCCCTTTTGCCTAGCAAAACCCTCAAATCTATCAATCAACATGCGCCCTGTGTGTGCCACTTTGCCTTATTCCCTCAGAAAATGGAAGTTTAAGTCTTGTTCATATTTTTCTGAAGCTCTAGAGATTCAGGTTACTAATTTGAAACATTTTTGATCAGACACCCACAGTCTGAGCTCAGAGCTCAGGTTTCTGCAGTTACCATACATAAACAATTGCTCACCTCCAGAGGAGATGCTCGCCTGCCAAGTACAGCATGAACAGAAAAACAGATTTAGCCCAGAAACACATACAACAACATCAGACCTGAAGTGACTTATACACAAGTGATAAGACAATTTCCCTAAACAGCTGCATAGCCACTAGAGAGCTTAAAAAAAACATCCAAACAGGAAGATGGTTCAATATAGTTTTAAGTCATCACTGTGATTCCCACAAGAAAATAAAAAGCAGCAGTGTCCATCATATGATCTTATTCATTCCTATCACCCATCTCCTTCCTATGCCTTGCTGTTTTAAGTATTTTTCTTTGCACAATGAACAAAATTCTAATTACTCTAAGGGAAAGAAAGCTTCTCTTGGATTTTTGTTTGGGGGTTTCTGGACTGGGTAATTATTCAGTCTTACAATTCTCAGACTACTCTGCAGAGCCACACAAAGCTTTGCCACAGCTCAGTGGAGGAAAAGTAAAGGAGAAAGCTGAGAGGAGCAAGAAACAGAGAAAGCCAGAAAGGAGACTTCTTTTTCAAGAGCCATTGTCAACTAGTAAGTACATCAAAGTACAGGCTAAGACAATTCAGAAGTCTAATGCTAACAAACAAAACCTGAGCCTTTTTCTTGGTATTCATCAAAAGGAAGATTAGTTTTAAACGTTTGAAATTCTAGTTGCACCATCAAATCTGGTGTTTTATTTCAGCTGCTTTTCACACAGTTGTCAAAATACAGTCCAAAACAAGAACATTAAACCAAATTTTCAGTTAAGTCAGTCTCAAAATAAACCCCTGATTTTCCAGGAAAAAAAGAAAAGCAGCATCTCATCTCACTGCTTTTTCCTCCCAAAACTGTTTCAGATAGCACCAATAGTGATAATCTTGAAGTCTTGATTTACTCTAACAGAAATTGTGATCACCTGAAATTCAGTGCAGCTGAGAAGAGTTTCTTTACCCCTACCCCCAGCAGCAGCTGCCTAGAACAATTAGAGAGCCTGTGCACTTCAAAAGCACACTGCTACAGTCTGCTCAGTTTTCCAGTCTTAAAGAAACTGTTCAAGTAGAAGGAAAAGGCTTATTGTATAAATCTATAAAGTATAATTCTATTCAACAAGAAGATAAAAGTAACTAGAAAAATGAGATCAGGCAGAATAACTTTTGAACCAGTAAGTGTTAAAAATCCAGAAGGTGAGAGACAAAGGAGCTGTGCTGACCGGTGTTGGGCACGTTGGGAATACATAATCAACTGTTAGAGACATAACAAATGAACTAAGCTGGGAGTATTTTAGATTAAGCAGGCATATTCCTACCTAATTACACTGAAGTCAAATAAACTCAAGAAAGGTGGGAGTGAAGAGGATAAATGGGGTATTTGCCCTCAGTTATCTGTGTAGGAGGCTCTTCTCTCTCAATGGTGCTCCCGGGGCAGGTCAGGCTAAGCTGACACACCTGAGCTGGCACAGAACCTGCTGGAAGCAGGAAGAGCAAAGGGAAGAGTTAAGGCTCTTAAACACTAATGAATTCTCTTTACAGCTCTTTTCATTGAAATGCTTCTGAGCACTTCAAAATGAAGAATCACACAGAGGTGATAGTCTCTCTCCTACTCAAAATATTGATAAATGACCATTCATTAAATCCCTCCAAGAAAGCTATTAAGAGGCTCCTCCTCACTATTGCTCCTGGTGCTCCCTCACGCTCCACAGATAAAACAGAGGAGGTTGGCATCGCTCATTTAATGGAAAAAGGAGGCAGTGGCTTGAAAACCTGCTCTGTACGGATGCAGTTACACCAAACTGAGCATTCTCTTTAGGAAGATACCTTTTCTTAATCATCTAAACATTAAATTGAATGAGCATAAGGTCTCAGAAAACAGGCTGATGTTACATGAACAGCGAGTAAGCTATAAGTGCATCTTCTCAAGAGAATATTTATAGTCAATTAAAAATAAGTATCAATAAACCCTCTAAAAGTGAGCTGACACCAAACATCATTTTTTTATGACTTAAAAGTACTGGTACTTATTTTTATAATTCCAAAAAATAGATTCAATCATACACATTTACAATACAAAATAAGAATTATGATTGAAAACTGAACAGGTGACAGTTGTGCAAGTGGAATTAAATTTTAATTAAAACATTACTGTTTGAAGTGACTAGTTTAAATCAGACATTGAACAGCAAGTTGGACAATATGACTACTTTTGTTAAGATAATTAATGTTAATGTAAAATATGCTAATAGTCTAAAACAGTGATAAGAAAGAAGGATAAATGAGACTAATTTATCCTACTTCTTTCTTCCAAAACTACTTTACTGTTTCCTTCCTGCTGTCTGGAAAGCTATTTTATGTTGATGGCAAAGACTGAACGTTATGTACTTCTGCAATGAAGCCTAATACAAGAACTAATCTGTGAAGTGGCTGGATTTTCTCTCTGTCTGTATTTTCAGATAAGTATTCTACAGTTGAATGCACTATCTTTAAATACTTTTTGCTTCTCTTCTCAGCACTGAAGATGAGACCATCATAATTGTCTCCAGCAGAAAATGCTTTTAAGTTTTCTCTAAAAGTCTTTATTTTCCTCCTTTTTATCTTAAGAATACTTTTTTTTCCTAAAATACTTTTTTTTTTCTAAATTTGAACTTCCAAAAGAATTCACTGGATTTCCTAAGACTGACTAGACCACGGATTATTTTTTTCTTTTAGCATACAAACATGCCAGAGTTTTAAAGATGACAAAATTCAAAGATGATTCAAGTTGCTTCATTTTTTGTAGATATTTATTTCAAACTGCACCAAGACAATGAAAGCTCCACACTTGCAGAGCCACAGCAGTGTGCACTGTAGCAGTAATGCATCCAGGAACAGGAGCCCCTGGATACTGCACATACCAGGTGAGGTACATGACCCCCTGGAATTCTTGACAAATACATATCATCCCCTAAAAGATCTCTCTTGAGGTTTTCACTGACTTTTTTCTCATTCTGTGAGTTTTTCAGGTTTCACCTCTTCCCTCCTACCTATACCTGTTTAAAGAACAGCTTTTTGCAGAACCAGCTGGATTTCAGGACATATAAGAGGTAAATATTTAATCAATGCACTTGGGCCCCTGCTATGATTCAGGGAGGTTTACAGAAAAAAAAAACCAACCTAACTGTCATTAAACCTATGTAGTCCATTGCACACATAGTACAGGTATGAGATAATGATGTACCTTTTTCTTTCATTTCTCTTGTTTACCAGCAGCACCTGAGGACAGTTTGAGCTCTCACACCACAGCTCTGCATAGGAACAAAGGTTAAGGAGAAGAGATGCCCACCTACACTACAATAAAAGGAAACATTTTTTCCCCTTTCAGTACTCCTAGCAGTATCTGTTTATAAATACACAAGTCCGTTGAGAAACTCAAAGAACTAAAAAGCAAAGCAGCAACGTGTGATCTAGCTGATCTGCACTAGAATAGGTTTTCCAATCCTTTATTTGTTGAATATCCGAAATTCTACACATTTAGCAAAAACAACCATCAAGTCCAATCTGAATAAAGAAAAATATTTACGGAACCTTTAAATGTTCTCCAAACCATGACTATCAAGGTTATGTATTATGCTACTGAATCCCCCCCCACTGACTGTCAGTGGATTACTACCCATCTTTTCATTTTTCCAGTGTAGTCTAATTTGCAAAAAAGCAAAAACAAGGCTCTTAGTGCTTTCAAGAACAGAAATTTGTCACTGACACACAAAGGAGACTATGAGCAAAATTTAAGTGACACCAAAATTAACCAGCAATAATTACAGTTAAAATACTAAATGTGAATACAAAAATATTGCTGAAAACCTTTAATTTGTCAGCAGTAATTAACACAACTGTAGCCATCTCTCCTTTCTTCATTATGTCTTTACTCTGTCAGTTAAAACTATTTATAGTAATACTGGGTTGATTCACCATAATTTCCCTCCACCCACAACCATTTATAATTTTTTCCTTCAGTAATTTTATAAACTCAGTGTTGAGGTTTTGGGGTTTTTTTCCATTTCCATCTGCTGGTAAAAAAACACCGACTTTCTTACTATATTTATTTAAAAAAATAAAAGTCAGAGGTCAGCATAGCCCCCACTGAGCAGCACAGTTGTAAAGAGTGCACATTGATATTCATTTTCCTTCTAATTCTGCAGATGCAAATTAGCTCAATGAAGGAACTGAGTGGATAATGGAAAAGTGTTTATTCTACATTGTGAAATAGTGAGCCTAGAAAATTAATAAGTTTTGACATTTAAGATTTTTCTATTTCTATTATATTATATGAATATGAAATATGAATGATTATTTGCTTCTCTTCTTAAGAATGCCATTCCCAATCTAGCCTTGATCAAAGTGATAGAAACCCAGAATAAAAGTACAATGTAATAAAATACACAGTGGGCATTCAAGTCGGTGTACATTTAAAACAGACTCCAAAGAGCGGTTCAAAATTCACCTGGAATATTCCTCACTATTTCCTCAAGTGGGGAAGAACTTACCACTAAGTTACTCACTAGAAATTAGTTACATTCCAAGTACACTCAAGAAAAAAGTACTTGGAGAGGGTTTGTAAATAAAAGCTACACTCACTGACTAGAATATTCAGTATGAATTCTCTACTGAGCTTTCATAAATTCTCTCTATGGAAATATTCTGTAGTGCTCTGAATAAAGAAAATTCCTCTGTTTAGGAACTTTCTCAACTTTGAAGTACTTGCCATATCTCTGTGTTCACCAGCCAAGTTCATATTGCACCCACCAACATCTGTTTTAAATAAAAATTAATTTATTGACCAGGACACCAATTTACCAGTATTTGCTTGGAAATATCTGAATGCAGTACATGTTGTTTAATACTTTGCTTACGTACCTATGTACATATATATATGCAGAAAACCAATAGTAAATGGCATCTGCTGATCTTGCACATATAAACCTCAAAATGCACGTGTCTAAAAATCTGTACCCTCATGTATATACATCCACAGCCTCAAATGTGCAAACCACATATGCATATGAATAAGCACAAACGTTTCAAACACATACATTACTTTAACTGTGCCTGAACAGTATCATCCTAATAGCATCTGAAAACATCTTAAAGACTGGTGTAAAAATCACCAGTGGAAAAAAATCCATTTCTCTTCATTGCAAATGTTTGTTAAATGTAAATGCTTCTATTCTACTCCTTAGAAGAACATTTGTCTGCATGTGGAATTTCATGATAAAAAGCTTTAGAGTGCCAGGTTTCTCTAGATAAACCCCACTGGTTTACTGATGCATGAATGCACTGAAATTGAATTACTGTACAATAGCAATTACTTTTCACAGTACAGTTATAATGAGAATCAGCTTCACAATGAACACCAGGTAGCTACAGTAGGAAAAGTTAATAAAAAGAAGTCCCTTATTTGCATTTTCCATTGCAGCAATGGTAGTTGCCTTAAAGAAAAATCATCCTTAACACTCCATTTGCCATCTTGCCAGTAAATCAACAATCATTTTTATAGGATCTCTTCATTTACAAAGAAAGACTAATGAAAATAGAAACTTAAATGCACAGCTGAAGTTTTAATAATAGCTTTTTGGATATTCCCTAATAACTTACTTATCTTTCATTTTGCTTTCTTTTTCACTTCCCTCTAGCCTTCTTGGAATTTTTTTCCATTGTTCCAATAAGTAGGAAATGTTAAAGCATCCAATGAACAATTTTAATTCCATCTCTTTTTTAATATCAAGTTTATTGCCATAGTCATTTGTTACTGAGCATTGTGTCATAGTGCTCCATTGCTGTTCAGTTTCATAAAACTTACAAAAAATTATTTAAAAAATCATGGGTAACTTTACATTAAAAACTGATCAAGCACATTCCTATGAGTGAAATCATTAAAAGTCCAGGGAAAGCATCTGCAGTAATACCGCAAGTGACAGCAGACTACACAAGGCTCTCAAAGAGTTTATTTGTGTTTGGCTGTAAAATTAAACCAACTGCTGAACAGAGCAGGAAACACTTCCACGTCTGCCACCTTATGGGCAGTAAGATTTTTCCCAACTCAAGGGTCATAATCTTAAAAGCAAATGGACACATCAACCTTTGTCACAGATAGAAACAAAGCATCAGCAACACTGAATCAAAGCTGCTCTTGGTGATTTTAACTTCATCCATGACACAAATACCTCAGAATAAAATATAAAGTTGCCTGCCTGAAATTCCATCAAGTAGGGCAGTATTAGGAAGGAAATGGTTGACAGGAATATCCTGAACTGACATAAACCTGAGGTAAATAGTGAACACTGGGGACAGGAGGGAAAGTTGCTTGCAAGGGTTTCCATCAGTAAGTAGATGACAAAAGGTTATATAATTGGTTTAGTACTTTCAGTTTTCCATTTATCTTATGTATCTGACAGCATAAAAATAGGACATTCTGTGATAGGATAATTGCATACTGAAGGGTAATTCAAACAGGGGATGGATATGATAAAAATCACACTGAACCAACTAATCACTATGAAAAGCGATGAGACAGAAAGATAAAAATTCAACCAGAATATTAAGGGGGAGGAGGGAAAAGAGAGTTCAAACGTGATAGTAGCTTTGAACAAGTTAATGTGTTTGAAAGTATAAAGCAAAACAAACCAACCAAACAAAAACCACGAGGCCTTTCCAAGCCATTCTATTTCTATATTTTCTGGTCTTTCTTCTTGGCCTTTCCTACCAATCAAACATTTTATATGCTATGGCCTTCTGAATATTTGTCACAGATTGTTATATCTGCTAGAACCCAAAGTAGTACATTGCTTAAAATGTTTTATCTAAAAAGTATTTTAGATTAAACCATGGCTATTGATGTCTACATGAAGCTAATACAATCAGTATTGTAGGGTAACAATTTGGGCTAACTGTGGAACATGTTTTCTGAGCCCTTGGATTTGAACCCTCACTATGGTGACACCATTATTTTAGGGCTGAGAGATATTTGTAGGGTACTTTTCATTCCGTATTTACCCCAATATATCCAACATACTACTCTGAACTCTATGTTTCAGTGCTCTTGCACAAGTTTCCATCAAAAGCTTATATCAAAATTGTATTATTTTAGAGGCAAGACGATCAGGTTGCAGAGTGGAGCAGAGATCTTAGGTCCATAGGAGTGTTGTAACTCCTATCTCCCCACCCCCCCAGATTTGAGGGGAAAATTAGTTATGATATACCACAGATGAAACTCCTGCAAAACCTGCACCGTAACAAAGGTTTTTGTACTTCTCAGGATGTAAACCACAAAACACTACTTTCTACTTACTACCAGAACATAACAGGTCACTCACTACAGCTCTAGCAACCAAGATGGATCACTTTATGTAATTACGCAAAAATTAATTGCTCTATTGGAAAGTACACTGAACAGATCATTTCTTGAAAGAAGTGACCCTGTCCAAACCAAGCTTTCAACTTCCTTTCCAAAGACAGAAACCTTCCCAAGAAGGCTCTGGATTTCAGTTACTTTATCCAGCACTAAAATCCATTCATTCAATATTATACACATGGTTTAACTTCACAGAATTTGGGCCCATTTTTACTCAGAGCATGGTGGCCTATATTGATCCAACATTTTTTTCCTCCTTAGATAAACATACCATCTGTTTGAAGAGACCACACCTGTTCTAAACATTTGTTAGGAAGCTCTAATTGAGACACAAACTGCTCTTCCCCACCAACACTCCTCGCTCATGGAATTCTATTCCCTCACCAGCAAGTGTGCAGCTCGCTGGTCACTTCTTGCTCCAAATAAGTGCACCTCAAAAAATGATTTTTTTTCAAATTGTTATGATCTCAGGGGAGCAGTTTTCTCTGCTAAGGAACAAGGAAAACAGTTCCCCCTGAGTCAATATTCTGCAGGCTTCTGGAAGCTGTTGCACACATATTAAAGTGTAGTTTTTCCTCTGAAAAACAGACTGTAAAAATAGCATTGTGGGGTTCCATGTTTATTGTCTTTCTCTGCTTCCCTGCCAAGCGCGCTCCGTTTTACAAGCTGAAATATGTTTTACTTCACTGTCAGCCCAGAAAATTCAACCTCTAAAAATGTAGCCAAATTCCTTCCTCCCTTTTGCACCATAACAAATAATACAAGACTGAAGGCAAAATTGTGTCTACAGTTACACAAATGGAATCCCTGTCCTCGGGTGATGCTTTCGGCTCTGCGGTTGAGACACAAATACCTTCAACTCAATTGAGCAGACAAGCCTGGCTGAAATGGAGTAGCTGCTGGTAAACAGCATCACCAGAATGTCCTGTTAGTTTGCTGATACAGGTGATGTAACAGGAACTACTGTTCCAGCCAGTCACCTCCATTTCTAGAAAAGAATAATGCAAAATGAAAACTACGACAGGAAGATCAGTTACTCCTTAGGACCTGCAAGTTACAACGAGCTCCTATTTGATATAGTAAAACATAGAAGTCAGAACTTTTTCTCTTTCTTATGGTAAATCTAACAGGCATGAAAGCTACTGCAAAAGCAGGATCAGAATGGAGATTTTAGAAAAAAAAAAACAAAAACAAACCAACCAAACAAATACACAAAAACTTACAGATGTACAGAAAGCTGTCTAGTTACTTAAGGATCACTATTAAGTTGCCTGTAGAGTGATGTGTGAGTACTTACCACAATTAAAGGAATTTTGTATTTAGTTCCATTTGAAGTCTTTGCTTGTTTTTCTTGATTTGAACTAAAGGACAGTTATTGAACTCAGATATTTCCCTGCAATACTATTTTTGTAAGAGTGAGCAGTGAAATTAAGTCTGCTTTGGTTGGATATTTTGAAATCTAACATTTTAATGCACAACCGTATGTGGTTATGTTTTACTGCACACAAATGATACCTTACAAACTCATATCAGAAATTGGTAGTCCAAACCTGGTTACACTCTCTTACATTTATCCACTGAAGGTATAAATAATTTATATCTATTCTCTTGAACGCTGATCCTAAAATACTTCTGAATGCTTTTGCATTTCCACTTCAGCACCTTCAATTGCTAGTACAGCCTTCAGAGCAAAACCGAAATTATATACTTAGTTTTACATCACAGAAGGAAATAGCAGGTTGATCTGCTGCTTACCCGTACAGCTTCAGACTTCTTATGAAACATTTCTTCCATATTCTTTGCTAACTTTTTCACAAGCTGGAGGCCATCAATTTCTTCTATTGCAACATCCTTCTCATATTCTTTGTATTTCTGGAAAAAGAAAAAAAAAATAGGGAAAAGTTATTCACAGGGAACCAGCTGAAATTTTGACAACTAATTATTAGTTTCATATTACACTTTTACTGACATTCTTCATTTATGTGACATTTATTGGTGTGACAGCAGACTGCCTTGTGCCAAGATGCCATTGCAGGAAGAGAACAACTGGATTGAAACCAGAACTCCATTAAAAAAAATAATATTTATCTCGTGCACTGTAGGAAAATGGCAATTCCCCTTCACAACATTTAAATTATGCCTCCCCCCAACTAAACAACAGCCAAAAAAAGTAGCCAAAAATACATGTATCCCATCCAAGAACCATTTCAAACCAGTGATGTGCTTGGCAATCCACTGAGTCCTAGCAACCTAGAATCATTCTCCTCCTCCTAAGCAGAACTTCCTGTAGACATCTATTCCACAAGCTGCATACGATGCTTACATTATAAATACATACCCTACAAGCTTGTCAAGACACTTCCATGCAAAGAAAACCCTAAACAAGTCACAGGAACGTGAGTCTTCATCCCAACACAAGCATAAAAACATCCTTTATGCACTATGGACGAGCATCACCGTGCGGTCTCGTGTCGCCATGTGACTCTCTCTCAGAATGCCTAGGCACTAAAAATATATTCCAAACTATTTTTATCTATTTTCTGCATATCAAAATTTTTTCTTTATCAATTTTTATAAGGGAGCTTGTAAGAATGAATTATTTTCATCTTCTTTCCCGTGTCATTCCAGTATAGCCACTACTCTAAGAACAGATGCCTTTCAGTCCAGTTGTGGTTTGCTCATCTCCTTCTAAAACATGTATGATTATGTTGAACTAATCACTGCCCATTTCCAGCTCCTCAACCTCTTCACAACCCGTGCCTCCATGACACTGCAAGGAAGAAGAAAGGCATATCTGGCTTTTGCCAGTTTTATCCCTGTGTGGCAAAAATACCTTCCAAACCCTTAGGACAACCCACAGTACGGTATTTGAGCCAATAAAATGAAATGGTATTATTCAAAAGATTTATCACTAGAATTCACCTACAGGATTACAATTATCTCCAAACCTTGTATAACTCCAGAGAGAGAACGAAGAATAGGACAATCAAAAACAGTGGTTCAAAGTGCCTGGATGAACATTAACATGACCAAAACAGTGAATAAGTCATGACCAGTCATGTCCTGGCTGGTGATGGAAGAAAGGATTCTATTTTAGGAGAACATTGTGCCCATTTCTTCCAACAAAACTAATTTTCAAGGTAGAATGACACTTTAGACTTGCTTTAAAATTTATACCTCTCTGTGAAAACTTGTGTGAATATTTTAATAGTGAAACAATATTTGATAAAACATAATTTGCAGACAATTTCAAAATAAAGTTAAAAACACAAAGCTGTCAGTAAATATTTAGGGCAATAAAATTTTTACATTCCACAATTTCAGTAATAATTTCATTTTTCCACACTGTTTCCTGTGATGAGTCTCTAGTCTGAGACTTTGATAGCAGCCTAAGCAACCTAAGAAACCTCAAGCAGGCCACTTGTGTTTTGCTCCCTTGGGGAAAGAGGGGAGATTTGGTTTTTTCTCCCCTTCTTGGTTGGCACTTAGATATCACAAGCAGAGTTCTGATTTTAACTCTGCAAGTCCATTTATGCCATTACTTGAGATAAGAGTGGTTTGTCTACAATAGAAAAATATGTTTTTATTATTTACTGGAGCAAATACAAGAACACGGTAGACAGAGAGGCAAATATTACTGTAACAAATACTGTGATAAATTGTAGTAAATGATCAGTAAATTGAAAACATTGCCAGGTAATTAATGATGTCAAAGTCTGTCCAAATCCCACAGGATTTGAAGCTTTGGAGAATTTAAAACAAATGAAGTACAAATTTGAATCACTTATTTCCAGCTGCACAGATCCTGTTCAACATCTCACCTTCTGATAAAAATAGTTTCCTTTAGACTTGACCTTTGAGTTCTTAGAAAGCATTCTAAAATGCATCACTGGAAGAGATTGCTTTCAGGTCATCAGATTTATTGATTTAAGCTTTGCCATCAAGTGAAGAAAACCAGGTAATTATTCACTGGGTTTGTGAGAAAACTGAATGGTACAGTTGAAGTCCACAAAATTTTCGAGACACACAAAATCCTACCATGTACTCTGTTAGATTCTTGTGAGAGCATATTAAAAAGCCACACTTCTCAATTTTGATTAACTGGTGCTTTTGAAAATTAAAAATAACTTGTACTCAAAATAGATGTGAATGATTTCTTAACTGATAATTTTTGATTTTATAATTATGCTTGTTCATAGTACATAAATTCTTTTTTTGCTAATTTAAAAGCTAATGTTCCAACATAAAAGAAGAAACAGAAGATATTATTTAAGATCTATTTGAAAAGACCACACATCTTGCATGGTGCCTGTCTAGTCAGTTGTTGGAAACCTTCAAGAACATTTCACAACCAACTAGGAGTAGTTACTTGATCTGCAAGACCCTGCTAACCAAGAGGTTTACATCACAAGAGGTTTGCATAATATGTATTTTACATTCACATAAAAAACAATTCTATTTTTTTAGGCATCAGTGAAAGGTCTCAAAACAGGAGAAATTATGTGGTTGGAAAAAGCACCAGCTGTTTTTACTGTCCTTGTGCTCCAGCAATTGTGTCTGGAAGGAAGAGGTGCCAGCCTAAATTGTGTCTGTGCACTTCCTCTTAGCACTCACTCTGCATGATGCTGGGAATTTAGATTCAATCTAGAAAGTAGTTATTTTTATAACAACTGCCAATGCAAGAAACCTGAATCACACAAGATAGGGAAAAAACCAGAACCACAATAAAACCATAACGAAGGCCATCATTGATAATGGATTCTCTTCCTTTCACTGCAGAGGCTCTCAGATCTCCAGCTCTCATCATTTCCCTACCACTAAATTTTTACATATTAAATTTGGGGTTAATATAAATAAACTAAAACAGCAAAGTCCCTTTGAAATAAGTTTGAACTAGTTTTTAAATAAAATTATTTCATTTTAAGGTAATCTTGAGAAAGCAGCACTGTGCCACTATGGCTCCAAGTAAACAAAATGCTATCATGGAGTGGTGAAAAAAAACCAGTTACTGAGCCAGGCTGGCCTTTATACTCCAGACTTGCCAACTACCTTTAGTACTGCTGCTCTGAAGGGCTATTCCAAGCAATGCCTTAAACTGACATTTCCCTTCACTGTAAAAATTATGAAGCTGATGATAAAGCTTTTGTTTTAATTTTAAAATTAAAAAAATTAAACCCTCTTTTTTTTCAGTATTTCATAGTTTTATTCCTTTAGGGGATACTGAAAAGTTCTCATAATTTGCAACTTAGGCAGTAATACATGTGGCACTGTTATTAAAGGGAGAGAAAACAACTATCACTTCACTATAAATAACTGACCTCCATAAAAAAAAAGTGCATGAAAAATTAGTCATAGTTGGATCTTTTCTTTTGATAAGTCGATTTCCAATTGTCTAGAAGATTGAGCAGATACAACTTCTGATTTGCTGCATTATAAAAAAAACCAACTTGAAATGCTGATTCTTTCTGCTTGCAAAAATTAACATTTGGTAAGAAATTCTCCAGAGAGACAGGAACATTTATCATTTGAGAAAGCACACAAAAAATACATTATTTCTTCAGTATCTGTTTTGCCAGATCATTTCACATAAACACCGGGGAAAGACAGACAGTATTTCACTGTCAGAACTCTTAATGTTTTTCATGAGTTTAGGTGTGGGTTTTTTTCTCTCGCTTAATAAATGGTCATCTAGAAATAACAAACCAGAAAGCAATCTATACAAAACTGGGGTCAGGAGCCTTTAACGCAATCCAAGTATTTGGCACTGAAACAACAACAAACACACAAACCCCCAACAAAAAGTGCAAATGCACAAACAAAAAAAACCAAACAAAACCCCACAACAAACAAAAACTCCACCAAAACCCAAACAAACAAAATCAAAATAAAGCTAAACCACACCGAAACCTACATAGTTTGAGTGACTAAGGCAGGAAAAGTACACTCAAAGCAAGATTGTCAGCTACAGCTGGAATGTTTTCTCCTTGTCTTTACTCCAGAGAAACATTATCTTTGTGTTCCAACTTGTAGCTACTTCTATCAAGTCTTATCAAAATCAAGATATTTGCCCTTATGCTGTATATAAAAATATTTCAAGTTACTTACAAGTGTGTAAACAGTCCTTAGTCTTAGTCTTTCAACAAGGCTCTGGGTGCTTTGTACATCTGCAGAACACTACACCCATTTATGATGAAAACAATTCCCACTCCCTGGGATTTTCAGAGCCAGTAAATACCACTACCATCCTGATTAAAGAAAGGAATTCAACAGGAATCTTGTAATAATACTATAAAATTAATCTCTCTGGTTGCATATTTGGAATGGATATATGTCTGTGAGGTGCATTCATAGCTATAGTTGTACTTACTTTACAAATGCTGCTGTTTGAGAGGTTTTGTCACAGACATGTTAAATCTATATATGCATACATACATTTTGTTTTACAATGAAAAAGCAGAACCGTCATGCAAATGAAAGATCAAATATCCAATCTATCCATTGTTTCCATGACAAAAATAAGTGTATGTTTACTCCATGCCATTTCCAAAAAACCGCTTGCAGATGTTGAAGTCTCAACATTGCAAAATGTAAAATGAGATCACAGAAACATACACTTTTGATTAAATCACCAACTTTTGATTTCAGTTAATATCTGTGGCCCAGTAGAAGGGCTGTGCTAGGCAGTGATGGAACAGTTTAAACTTGCTTCAGACACTGCCATGGGATCCTAACAGTGACTCCCTTCGGAGGGCAAGTGCTGGTCTGAAGGGTCACAGGAATTAATGGGCTTATTAGAACTATTTGAATTCTGTATTTGAGATTTCCTGACAACCAAATGTAATCAATGAAAGACTCTGCAAAGCTGCTAAAAGCTCACAGATAATACAATTTGCAGCTCTTAATGTTTCTTTAGTTACAGAGTCAAAAGTTAAGTCAGGTTCTGAATTAGTTCATTGTTTACCACTTAACTCATGAATTTCATCACCTGTGTTGACATTCCTAACCAAAGTTGCCTTGAATTTTTAGGTAGAGCTCTTCTAGATTGTAGGGATCAGAAGGTTATTATACTACATTTCTATGCATAAAGAAACTTTTTTTCTTTCACTAATCTATTCCTGATCACAAGGTAACATTAAAGCCCATTCATTTCTCTCTGCTCTTCTTATTGTATAATGATTTTTACATGTAAGTTTTTATCACAAATGCACAAAACTTAAAATAAATGTTATTAATCCAGGGTGCTTTAAAAACACCTACTCCTCTTTACACGCTATATAGGTTTTGGTTTTTGGGCTTTTTCAGTTATAAAGCCCAAACCCTGCAATATACACGGAGCAAAGAGAAAACGTAGTCTCATTAGTTGCTGCCTTACCCCATTAACAGTTCTGTTGAAATTAAAGGCTCTGTGCACAAAGCAGGGGCTTTAGCAAAATGTGGCTTTGAGCTTCTGAAGCAACACAATCCAGAAAATCTCTCACAGCATTTTATAAGGTGATATTATTTTAAAACAATATCCACGTTCGAACTGATGGAACAAAACCACTGAACGTTCAGACCTTGCGTGGCATGAGCTCCTGCAGTGCTCTGCCACGCTGGCACACGCCCCTTTGGCACGTGAGGGATGGCAGAGCAATTCCCAACAGAAGATTTAAAATCATACAGCACAGCCTCCAACTGCTTCACTAGAAGTGAGGGGTCGCTAACCATGCGTGCACCGCCGGAATAAACCCGACTGGAAGCCAAACAAAAAGCCGTCTCCGGAATGACGTGAGCGTGTGAGTGGGAATCTGAGCTTTTCCACTGAGCAGAAGGGTACTCAGATGGCACTACCACAGCAGAGATATCAAATACAGATGGTGTACTCCTCTGATAGACTCATCTGTGAATCTCTTATTCATAAAAGATTTTGTATTTTCGCATTATCACACTGACCCTATGGTGGGGTGGTTTTATTAAACTAGAGTGCCACTGTTATATTGTTATCTGGCCCTCCTGACTCTAAAATGCATTCATTCAATGGAGCAGCTTTAGGGCCTTAAAAAAATAAACAACTGTAAGACATTTTTTTTTAATTTTGTTGTTGAACAAAATTATTTTAATTCAAAGCTCGTATATAATTTTTCATCCACAAATCTTCAAAGGTATTATAAAGGACATATCTGTCATTATCTCCACATATACAAGGATATTGGACTACACAGAAATTCAGTGACATGCCCAATGTCACACAACAGTTCAGAAATACAAAGAGAAAAAGCTCCCTTGGTTATTCTTCCAGTGCCCTGCCCAATAAACCACAGTCAACTCTGTTAACTTCAGCTTGATCTGCATGGAAAGATGAGTCACAACAGCACACTTCTCTTCACCTTGACATTAGAGAACTCCTCAGTAATTGGGAGTTTGTGTTACACCACATTACACACTCCTATTAACCTTTACTGAACCTCTTTGTGTTGATGAAATCCATCAGCAATGACCAGTGTGATGGTACACTCATTTTCTGCAGAGAAATTTTCACTCACTTCATCAAATGACTCCAAGGAGCTCTACATTAGCCTGTCACGTTTGACTCTTGCTACACACGGGTATCTGAGGACCTTCTGTTGCCTCAGTAACTAAACTCCAGTTTAGTTACTTCACAAAATGCAAAATACTGAAATATTTGTTCCATACTACTTTACTGTGATTAGCTAGTCAAAGCTGTACCTGGTATATTATAGGCAAAGATCAGCTGTCCTGGGAAATTTGTTATCATCAGCAGACTTGACAAGGATAGTTACTGCTTTCCTTGCAAAATAATTTACACATTAAAATCACTGCAAGGGCACTATATCCCCAGCATATTTAATCTTTACCAAGATATTAACTTCTGACCTTTTTTTACCTCATTGCTATATGCAGGTGCTACAAAACCAATTGCATTAAAGCAGTAAGATTAATGCAGTATTGTAATTTTTACTTGAAGCAGCTAATAAGTCTCTGCCAAAAAAACAAAACAACACCAAACAAAAAACATAATATTCACTACAAATAACACCCTAGTTAGGCAATCTAAATCCAAGCAGTCAAACAGGAATACATTCCCATCTTTCCCTTTAACAGAGTTGCTCTGGTCAGTGCTCACCAGAGGAATGACACATATTTGAGAAGGTTTGCCTGGCTGCTGCCTCCAGCACCCAGTGGCAAAGGCCAAGGGGACTTCAGGACTCATTTTACAGGAGTGTCAGCTCACCAGCTTTCCTGAATATGAACTCAATCATATTGAAAACAGTTGAAAAAGCAATTTATTGTCCTGCAGTTTCTTTTTAGATATCAGAAACATCTTCACAGGGCAGTATGGATGTTTTAAGAACAAATTAACAAAGGCTATTAACAACTGCTTTAGAAATATATTTCACAGAAGCTATGTAATTACACATACCTTTGCTTTTATTTCAGAAAAAAAAACACAAAGCCCTCTTTTACGCTGAAAAAGAACACTCTGGAACTCCTTTTTCCATAAAGATGTCCTTGAAAACTCACTCCAGTATTTCACATAAACTGCTTTACATGATGAACAAGACACCCATTGATATAAATCTGCAGAATTAAAATATGACCTGGAGCACATGTTCACCCAAAGCAAAGCCATCGCTGTATTTTCAGGTGAAAGCAAGTATAGTAGAAGCACATACAACTAACCTGCTCCTCACAAAACACTGAAGAAATGTGAGAATGCAGTCCTTTCATCCTGGATAGCTATTCTAGGCCACTGAAGATTCAGAAGTAGGGAACCTGACAACTTACTATCTTCAGCAATTCTCAGAGGGATGAGATAGTACAACATTTTCTCTTGTACACGAAACTGCATTAGTCTTCTCTGAAAGCCTTTATGGCTACTGGAAACAAGAACAACCAAAAGAGACAGCTTGCTTTGTGCTATAAGATCACAGGGTACATCCACAAACTAATTCTTTCAATCAGACTTCCTTGATAATGTTCTTTTTTTCATTATTCTCCTTTTATCATTGCGTGTCTCTCTCCTTCCTTATTGTTCCACCTCTGCAGACCAATGCTTGCCTTACACCCAGCTGTTGCTCTGGGTTTCGGTATTTCTATCTACTTTTATTAGACAATGCTTATTTTCCATCTCAGAAAAATTATCTTTGTCTTCCCACCTTCCATGGTTGCCACTGAACTAGCAATAAAATAAAATGAGCAACAAAGAAAGCTAGAAAGCTTTCTGCAGAAAAAGAATGAAGTGCCTTCCAAGACAAACCTTTGCTTGGCAGTATCCATGTCTTGTGACAAGATTCAAAAGCACTGCTCATTTAGAACAGTTCATGGTTTTTGTTCCTCAGGAAAAGAAATGCAATCTCATCTCCTTGGGAGACCAATTTAATTTTGCAATGTTCTCTATCACTAACATTCATCTGCGCAGACACTTCCTCTAAACCTTTGCCCTCTGCATTAGGTGGGATCTTCAACATTAACTCTTAAATGGGCTTTATTTCATTGTTTGTCACTATGAAGGACATGGCATTGACCCCTGATGTACTGTCTCATCATTGCACTTTTCTGTATGCACCTGATAAGAGCATTTATATTGATTTAGGGTTTTAGATAAGTATCAGAATATTACGTACCAAAGGGGACTCAAAAGAATGAGAAAAAGCATAACATCTGAATATCTGAACTCAGGCACCTAAATTTAGGCTCCAAACTCTTCATTTCGTCACTGAACATGAAAAAATAATTTGTTTTCAAAATCTCAGTCACATCAAAGGCAGCAATGTCAGAATATTCTCAATGTCTCTTAAAATCAGACCACCTGCACATGGTGCAGATGTCTTGAGAAGAATTCAGCAGGCTAACCATAAAAAAACCCAAAAAGATTTGGAAACCAAATTATAGCTTTTGGCAGTGCCTGGAAGTGTGAAAACACATTTGTGGCTTTGCCACACAGCTAATGCTTTCCATTTCTATATGGGATTTCCAGTCACTTATAAAACTTCACAAGAAACAGTATAGGATGACCAGCCTTTCTGTACCTTTAGGGAGAGTAGTATATTCATCGTGAATTCTTTCAAAGCCTCATAAAACAAACCAGCAAACACACAAGGAAAAACAAGGGGTTAAAGTTTGACTGCCAAACCACACTTAATCCAATATTTAATAACTGCCTTTGAAAGACTGTTATATGATATAAACTAATGCCCCTGCATGGCAGAACTTGCTCAGATCTTTTCTCTTTGGGCCACTTAGCTATGTTGTACATGTTCTTCGATTGGCATCTGAAGTACTGATGTGCTTTTCTCCCCCAGAGTTCTTTCTCTCTCACACTTTGAAAAAATTAAGCTTGAAATCTAGTTAAGGAAAAGACCCTGTGCATCAAAATCACAGCCAGAGCTCTGTTTGTAGGTCTTGCTTTGGTTTGGGGGGTTTTTTGTTTGTTGGTTTGGTTTTGTTGGGGTTTTTGTATCATATGCCCCTGCTATACCATACACAGGTACTACCGAACATCACTGCAAAGAGTAAATAAACAGATTGAGCAATTTCAAATTTTGCAGACAGGACTGAAGTCCAGCAGCCTCAATCTCTGTCCTTATTTCCCCCTGAAACTGAAAAACCAAGTCATTTTTTTTAAGCTCCCTAATGATATCACCTTCATCAAAACCTATGTCAAAAACTAATCAGATTCAGACCCTCTGTTAGAAATTTGTATGGTTTTGTATAGTCCTGTCTTTTTTTCCTCTCTCAAAAAAACCCCAACAAACTAAACAACAAAATAAGTTGGCTACCATGCCAGGATAGATTTATTTTTGTGTCTTTACATGTCAGTATTTGATCAGATTGGAAACATTTCAACAAATCATCAATTTAGTGCTGTTTTTGAAAAACAAAAAATCTTTTGCCCAAATTAAATCTGAATCAAATTTATTTCCAGTTAAAGTGCAGGGTACACTCTTTTTTTCTATGTGCAGTTGGCTGTAGCAAATGTACACAAACCTGGAGATGCTTATTCAGCTTTTTCTGATTCTCAAAGGACCAGAAAGTTTTTTGTAATTTAAGAATTCCTTACATTAACAACAGAGTTCATCTCTCAAAAAAACCCCAAAAGCATATCACATATAGCACTAGAACAGGTCATTGCCATAGTGTATAGCAATGAACGACTCAACTCCAGAGTCTATAATAGAATGCATAAACTAATATATTTATCAGAAAAAGTCCAGAGCTTTGGCACTAGAAAGGACCCAGCAACAGCTTTGTTTTGCTTGGTCAATAAACCACTCTTAATGATAATGTATCTATGAATTAAAGATGCATCAATCTGCATAGCAGAGAATAGAGGCCATGAATAACAGCCAAATCAATACTATGAAGTCGTAAAGAATACAGTGTGCTCTCCTTCAGGCTAATGGTAATTAATTTACTTTTGCTCCCTTCACACATGAGAGGAAGCAAATAGAAGAACACGTTAATCACATAGAAGTTGTTAATTAGAAAAAGAACACATACTGCTATCTCCTTACTGTATCTTTTCTGTTCATATGCTTCAAGTACTGTAAAAAATGTGACTTTATTTGCACATATTCAGAGAAAGCAACTTGTGTTTTGGGAGCATATGCACATACCAGCTGATATTTTCAAGCACTACAACTTGAAAGTTTGTTTCTTAAATGCAAGATCTTGTTCTAGGTGGGATGTTTATTAGTATAAACGACTGATGCCTAAACTTACATTTCTGCAACACAAATACTAGTGAATATACATATAGAAATGTTTTAAGCCTTATGTGGTTCAATACACCAAAATGGAAAGCCTTAGCAGTGAAAACTGTTTGCTTATGCTGTGGCTTAGTTTCTTTGATTCAGCTCTACTAGTTAATTAAATGTCTTTTTTTTTGCAATTAAAAAAAGCCAGGTTTAAGAGATCAGCATCTAACACAGGCATCCCCTTCTTAGGAAATAAAAAAACATTTGGAGGTCCTGTTAATCTGATGGACTGGCCATAGACCAGCAGGCCTCTGGAAGAGGAAGCAAGATGAAGCTACTGGTCCTCTGGTTTTAAAGAGTGCTCTTACTTCTAAAGAACAGAATTTTAATATTCATTGTGTTTGAATTCTTTTAAGTACCATTTTGGAACAAAGTAAACCTTAAACTGCCACAATTAACAGTACATTTTCACAAAGACATTGAAATTAGGGTTTCCATTTTTATAATACATTCTTCATGACAATGTTCAGCAAAGTGCCATCAGCAGACTGCTGCTACTTCCTACTTCACTGCTTAATAAAAATACACAATTTCACTAAACCTCAGAATATCAAACAAAGGCACCAGAATCACAGGTTACTGCCAGGCAACCTACTGATAAATTCCACAAGGAGCACCACAAAGCAACGACCTTGGTGAACTGCACTGAGGCCTCTAAGCAGCAGAGTAATTAACATACACTGAAGTTAAAATCACAAGTGGTCCTACTGCAGCACGCAGAACAAGTCAGCACTTAGGGCTGTCTATATGTGAATTAGGGTCCCAGTGGCCATTTCCCATCCTTCCCTAGTTTTGCTAAACTCCTGCCCCCAAGCACAGGAAGGCTGACTTCTGAGTCTGAGCTTAATGTTGGGCTGTTCACTGTGGAAAACAGTCCGTGTAGGGTCACATCTCCATTTTGTGAGCTTTCTGAGTTGTTGTGAAAGAATATAACACACATAACCAAGGGCAGAATACTCTCCAACATTTTGTCATGTTAACCCACTGAAAACTATAGATATTGCTGAGATTCTTGTCAGACTTCACTCTGCATTATAAACACCTTGGATTTACTTGCAGGTTTCCTTCTTTCACGAAAACGTAATTCGTACTTTATTATTACGAACGCACCAAGAATATTGTGCATCAATAAAATATGATTGTGGCAAGTGGACTTTGTGTTTGCATTTGGAGGTGTGGCAGAGCCTGTGCCGCATGCCCAGCACTGCCAGAGGCATACATCTGTTTGTGCAGTTCTAGTTCAGTAGTTTAAGGAATGAAGTATCACCTCATTACAGAACTGCCATGTATGAGTGAATTTGTGGAGCTTGCCCTCCTCACAGTCAGACAGTTCTAATCTCCTTGCAAACCACAGTGGCAGCACGGAGATGAAGTGTTAAGCTTATCAGGCCTCATCTGTACCATCACCTACTTAGTTAAACCCAGGCCATCCATTTCGCTGTCGTTTCTTTGTTCCTGAGATGCCCGAATGCATAATAGCCACTGGCAAAAGATGCAAGATATCTTTAAGGTTTCAATAGAACACAACCTACAATTTTTTTTAAACCTAGACTGAAAACAATTCACAAGCACCATTTTAATCATGGGTTGCACTACCTGTGTTTTTTCTTAATCTAGAATTTTCTTATACTATCAGCACACAAACTGTTACATAGAACTACTGATTTATTTTATATTAACTTTCAGTGTTTGCACAGAAATTCCTAACTCTGAAAAAGCTTGTTTTTCCATCACAGTATCACAGTTGGGAAGGCTTCTGGTAATTGAAAATCTTATGGCATAATAAAACCAGCTTTGTTCTCAACCATTCCTTTTGGGCATCATCAAGCAAATCAACAGTTTTGTTTTAGCCACAAAATAAGGACTGTTCTTCTGTCCCTTTAAAAAAGGTTGCCTTTAATTCCTTCAAAAATACTTCCCTTTTAACCATTTGATTTTAGTAACACAACTATGCTTTCAAGGAAGTTGCTTTCAAGGAAGTTGCTTTCAAAATCATGATACCTTATGAATTTTTACTTCAGGAATAAGGCCCAAAACTGTACAAATGAGCAACTGCACCCCCAAGATATCCTAAACTCTGGGCTAGCTAGAAGGCTTGCCCCCAGATCCACATCATGCTGCTGTTTCAAGAGCATCTGAGCAAACGTAACAACCTCCTGGTGAGCTGTTTGACCACAAGATCTTCCTGAGCCAGGGGACTGAGGTGGACTAATCCCCAAGGTTCCCAGCCACCAGCTGAAGGAGACTCTTCCTCTCACCCCCAACTATGCTGAAACAGCAAGTAAACCAGTTTGATAGGGCGAGTTAGCAAGACTCAGCCACACCACCTCCTTCAGGTTCAACACATCTTCCCCCTGCTGCAGGTACACGGGTACTTCTGAGACGAGGCACTGATCCTATTCCAGACCCAGTGTCGTGGACATCTATCAACACAAACTGGGAAAAGTCCTATTGCAGCTGTGACCCGTCTCTGGGGTGCTGGGCATACACAAGCAGCATGTTGCTTATCCCCACGGGGCCCTGCACAAACACTGCAGCCCCACTGACCAGGTTACGTGTCATCCACACCCAAACTCACCCAAAGGAGACTGGAATATGGAAAAGATCTTTTTACAGGAACAGCCCAAGCCTGCCTGCAACACTTCATTAATTCATATCTGCAGAGCCTGTGTCGATTCCTGAGCATTATTTATGCTTGAGTGGTGGTGCCATCTTACATCTCTAGATGTCTCTAAAACACCCCAATCTGACGTATGCTGAACAATGCCTTAGTGGAGAAGGGAATGTTTCCCAGCCTTTAAAACAAACAAAAAACTGCAGTGTTCATCATTTGCTTTTGGCTCATTCTTCAAATTTTCCTGTTCCAACTGAAGATTAAGAGTCAAATCACGAGAATGTTGCCAATCACTTCATCAATAGCTCCATGCAAGTAAGGAAAATAAAATTATATATTTATAGGAGACAAAGGAAAAGGGAACATTTATTGCAGTGAATCAGATAATTTAGCAATAATGGCCTACATTAAATAATGTTAATTTGATTCCTGTCAATTTTACAGCTTTTCTGTCAATCCTGCGTTTGACAAAAAAATCAGGAAATATTGACTTTTATTTATGTAAGTATTCCAATCACATCCCAGGCCTTTTATACTCTTGGTTCAAATGAAGAGTGTTTGATGATCACTTCAGAAAAGATTTGTGATGTGTATAAGCTCATTCCCAAAACAACAAATAGAAAATTGCATGAACCCATTGCTTAAGTAACAATCTAAAAATCAGGGCTTAGATGCCACAAGGTGTGAAATAGGATACACTACACAAGAAGCCACTAGAAGCCCTGACAAGACAATATTACTAAATAAAACAGTGGAGCAGAAATTGAAGAAAATGCAGAAAATATAAACAGAAGCATGCTAAGAATATCTGATGTCTGGTACTAGCAGTGAAAACATTCTTCAGCAAACTAACCTTTCACCATACCATCGTGCTTTCCAGGAAAAAGTAACTACCAGTTACCAGATTTAGAACTCTGTGATGACCCTTATAGCTGAGAAAATATTCTCCTCCATACATTAGGATGTCCTGCCAGAACAGAATTGAGGATACCCAAGTTGCCACTATATATTTTTGAAGAGTGATTCATTTCACCCTAAACAGTTTATTTCACCATTAGTGGTTACAGAAATAACCCACCCTTTATCACTTTTGGTGAACCATTACCATCCCTTTAAGAATACCAGCACTAGATTATTTTTTTCTCCCCATCTGCTTCTGCTGACCCAGTGGGTAGGATTTCTTCTGGAAAAGCCACAGAGATGGGATGAGGCATATTTCCATGAGGCCCTCATAACAGTCTCTGGTTACTGTGGGATGACAAGAGAAGTGCCAAAGCACACAACGGCACAGCTGACAGGAAGATAATGTCCCAGTGCAACTGTTCCTGGATAGTTTACTGTTATTGCTTCTGTAATCCTCATCCCTTTGTTCCATTAATTAGCATGCAGTGGCTATAATCCTGCCCAGAAAAAGTCTTTGTTTCTAGATAATAATTTCACTAACAAGCAGAAACATTTTACAAATTTTATAACAACAAATGAGTAAAGGTCAAAATCAGCTGGTCATCTCTGGCTTTCCTTGGAATTCTTCAGTAATAAATGTCTAAATAATATCAGTTAACAGCATATGAAAGGATCAATAAAGTTAAAAAACATCTACAATTCCATGACTATTAGGGCTTAACTTTTACATATTTTTTGTGATAATGTAGTAATTCCCTTCTGATTTAAGAAGTTGGAGGTAGGTGTAATGGTCATATATGGACAACAACAAAGGATAAATGTGTCCTCTTTTTTGCACAGTACAATAAGAGCCAGAACAAAGCACTTGCTAAATGACAATTGGGAAGACAACACAAATCTCCCAAGCACTGCGGCTCTCTTCCCTGCACTGCAGCAGTCTGCTGATGGAAGTATTTTAAATTTCCTGTGTCTTCATTTCCTCATTCATAAAACAAATTAAATCTGTGTTACAGGAATAGTTTGATGCAGAATTTGTAAACATTCTTCAATATTCTTGTATAGAAAAAAAATGTATAAACTTTTTAAATACATCATTCACTAAAATATTTACAAGATCTTCTGAAGATGTTTGAACTTAGGATCTTGTGAATCAGTTTAAAAGGACCAGGTATTAGCATATAGCACAAATGGAATAAGAATGAATAAATATCCAAAAGGACCATTACATTTATTTCTACCCCAGTAGGTATCTTTGAAGCTGTATCTGAAAATTGAGTTCCCTTGAAAATATTCTCATAAATAAATGGCCCACGTTTTTACTAAAATAGCACATATATTAGATGTACAATGTTTAAGACTTATTTAATATCCTATTCCTTTCCCAATAATTTGTATCATATATGTTTAGGCTTCTAATTATTTGTTGTTCTTCCAGTTACTGGTCCTGGTTTGCCACCCTTTTCCAGAGCTAAAGTCCAAAAAAAAAATCCCATATTATGTCAAGTAGTTTGACAAGTTTCATTTGAAGAAATCACCATTTTGTTCTATAATAAAGCATCTAGTCAGGCAGTATATACTGAAGCTTCATTTTTTTTGTCTTGAATAAGATACATTTAAAGTGAGAGCTACAATATAAATCAAATCTGATGCCAACTGTGCCTCTACTGAGGCTTTAAATTTTAGAACACTGAACTGTCACATTATTATTAATTCCTTCAGAATTTAGCTTTCATTTTACATATAAATATATATTGAGAGAGAGAAGAAATACAGCAAAACTATGCTTTGTAGTTCAAATACTACTGAGACAGACACAATCTGTCTAGTTTCGAGCAACAGTTGCAGTAAATAATAAAATTTACTGTAATATTAGGTGACAGAGGAATGAAAAACTCACAGAAAGCATAAAAAGCCTTACTATTTAAGCTTAAACTTGTTTTCAGACATCAGTTATTTTACCAATAAATGAAACTTAATAATAGTCAAACAGGCTTTGCAGAAGCAGTTACTTGAGAGTACCCACGGAAAATTTGAGTCAAAGGGATTTTGGTTTTGCAGTAGAATTAGCACAAGTGAAATTTTGGGTTATAATGAAAGATACATTCTCAGAGAAAGAATGGTCTAGTGGTTGAGATATTAACCTTGGACTTGAAAGAACTGGGCTTAAGTCCCAGTTTTGCCACAGAGTTTTGCATAACCCTGAATTAGTCACTTAATTACTCAGTGCTTCTCTTCTCAAGGTATTAAACAAGGATAATAATATTTCCATAGTCAGCTTCACCTTGCTTCCTTGGCTTAGTCTTGCAAATCAGGAAGGAAACAAAATCTGTGAAAAGCCCCAGTAGTTTAGCCTCAAGAACAATTTGTTCCAGAACTAAGAATTAGTTTCTGCTCTGAAGCCTTGGCATCAGTCTCAGTTGGCATTGTGGAATCCCAAACACCAAAAATCCTAGGAACCACAGTACTAAAAGATTTGATGATAATAGCATTCCAGTAATAATATTTGTATCACATATACTGTACCTGCATAAAAGGCAAAGGCTTATTGTATTGACTGCTAGAAAAACTTACCTAACTTCAAAACCAACATAAAAAGTCAGAAGACATTTTTAAGTAGATTATCATATTTTCAGCACATATACTCTGTGTGTGTGTTTAAAAAGTGAAAAGAATACAGAATTTTGAGTAAAACTTGAATCAGATGCAATAAAATGTACTTTTCATAATTCATATGCAAGAAAAATATACACAGACTCAGAAGCAATGCTCTTTACGCAGCAAGAGCACACAGTGCCTGTCATTCTGAAGTACTGCAATGCATTCAAACAAACATAAAATAATCATTGTGTTTATCTGCCATGAAATGTTTATGCACATAAGCTGTTACTCAGTTTGTAAAAATAGTTATCCACTTTGCAGAATCAGATAAATATGTATCACAAAGCACCACAAGTACTTTATATCACTTAAAAATAATAAACCAGTTTTCAATATAAACTCCCTATTTTTATTTTCCTCAAAGAATTCTTAAAAATTTTTGCATAAAAATATTTTCCAATCACTAGTTAATTAAAACCAGCACAATTCCACAAGAAATTAACTGTAATTACAACCACAACACACTTATTTTCTATTTAGACTCCATAAAATCATGCACATATCAAGCTGAAAGCTTTTAACAAACACAATGTCAAAGAATTTAAGCTGATGAGCAACTTAGGACATTTAAAAAAAGCAACAATAAAACCATTCCAACTGAGATGTCAGTTTGCAATAGTTTGGAAATGAAAGCTATTACTGTTCCTGTCCATAAGCTTGCAAGAAAAAGAGAACACGCTGGAGAGCAGGATAGATGGACAGATGTCATAACAGAAAGATGTAGAGACACACCACTTAAAAAGGTAAAGGAGGTGAGGTTCACGTGTTGAACAAGAAAAGAAAATTACATTAATTTGGAATTAAGGACCTGGAACAGGAATTAATTCTTCTTCTGGGCTCCAGCGATGGAGAACCACAAACCACCCAACCTTTGCCTTTGAAGTTTATGTCATCCCCAGAAGTCCTTAGTGGAATTATGGGTCTCTAATTCACAGTTGTCACTATTTATTCTATACATTATGGTTCCCTGAATTTCATTTGCACAATGAGCACTCACACACTCATTACCCCTGGACCATTATGTACTGCATAAATCATCATTTCCTTTGTTCTAAAGCCGAGTGTGTAATCCATCCCAACGGAGAAACAACAAAATCTAACTGCACAAGCAATTTTCCTGTATGTCAGATTTCTCCAATCCAAAAATAATACAGAGAGTTCTACACAAACTATTTGCTTCTCCTACGAGTTCCCATTTGGAAATACAAAATGTCTAACTATACTCAGTTTCTTGGAAGTTAAAATAAACAAACCAAATAGGGACAAAAGATTCACATAGTCTACCAAATCAAGCCACTACATTAACAGATCTTTCGTTAACCACAGGCAAAAATCGCTGTGAAAATGAGGTACCAAGGCAAAGCTAATGTTATTAAAACAGCTTGAAAGAAAACATTACTTTATTAGCCTATTTCATAAAGCTAATGTGGGGGAAGATGGTAAGGGACATGCAAAAAATATATTTAAATCAGCCTAAAAAAAAACTTCAGGTAGGAGGGGATGAATCTTCTTTTAGGTTGTTTTTTTTCCCCATAAATCTGGAGGGAATTGCTTAATGCATTCTATGCAAGTGTTCTAAATCATTTTAAACTAAAAAAAAATTGCATACAGCATATGATAAATTCCTGCAAACCCTCCTTCACCAACTTGATCAAATTGACATCAGCACAGCTCCTACTTGTGCAAACAGTATTCACAGGAGAAGCAATTGCCAGAAAGATCTCGAGCATTAAAGCATATATAGACAGCATGAAATAAAGAGCACAAAACACTGTAAAAGTAGTATGAAATATAGGAATCTGTAATTCAAGCAGCAGCAAGAATAAAGACTTATATATGATCCAAATGCAATATAATACAAAGAACAAAATACTACTAGAACTAAATAAATGCTGTGACTGGTCTACATGAAGCCTCAATGCTGCAGAGGTACTGCAGCAAACAGTATTGCATAGCAATTGATACTGTTTTATTTAAAAAACATTTATAATTTAACCAACCCCCATATGAAATTTTTACTTACTGCAGCTTATGGAAAAGTTGAAAACACAGTTATCCTATAAAATCCTACAACTAAGAGAACAATTCAATATTTCTGCTAAGACTGAAGGGGTACTAAACAGTGCCTTGATTCAACTGCTATCATCAATTTCTATTAACCTAAAAATACAGCACCGTAAGAACCTCTCACTACATTTTGTGTTTCACAGGTGTTCTATTTAATCAAAATATAAAAATCAGTTTTATCAGTATTTTAAGAGCTCATTCAACAATTACAAATCACTAGTGAAAAATACATTGTTCTTTGGGAACTGATACTGTACTTCCCGTGGCCACAGTGGCTCCAATTCTCTCACTTGCAATTTTGAGGGCTGCAAGTGTGAATGTGTACCAAACCCATCTTCTACCTGAAAAACCACTGAAAATACAGAATCATAAAATTCTAGCTTGAAATTTCAGTCATCTGCATATAGGCCCTCATCTATATTTACTCTGTCGAGTATTGATCCGGATCCAAAGAAGTGACTATACTTTACCATGACAATTTGGTTTCCATGCCTGCTCCATAAATCTGCCAACTGTAATTTTTTTGTTGGAAAAAAGTTTATGCACAGGCATGATGGCCACTTTTCAAAACAGAACGATAAGATTAATTTCTACATTTAGTTTTTTATTTATACATGTTTTCTCAAATTTCCAGTGTAAATCATCCATGTCATGCACTAAATCATTATGTTCTCAAAAAAAAAAAGAGAAATAGTGAAGTTTCAGTTTTGAGCTAATTTTAAATGCAGTACTATACTAAAACCTGCTGCACTATTGTTTCAACTCTGATACTAAGTACATGAAATGAGGAAAGATTTTCAAATTATATAGAGCAGAACAGTGGACTATATGCATTACCTTCAGCCACATATACACAGATCAAACAAATCCAGGCATGTTCAATGGGAAACTGTATTATGAGGAGAAAAATATAAACAAGATTCTTCTGTGGCACAGAGCTTTTCTGTTCTTTCCAGACTGCCCCAGCTGCTGATTGGGCTCCACTTCACAATAACTTCACCCGTGGCTGCCCCAGTAGCTGTTCCACCTACATAGGTCTTGCATCCAAAGAAATACTGACAGTACTCCAAGCAGGTCTGCTGGTGGCAGAACTCATGGGGACAGGACAGCTACGTCCTTCCTGTCTGGATGGATCAAGGAGCCCTCATCCCTGGATGAGTCTGTGGGGAGTGGAGCACAGTCAGACTGTTCACACCTGGCCAATCTGCCCAGCACGTGCCAAGTCCTGCTGCAGTTAGTTGTGCTACCCCTGCTGTCAGGTCCTTTGCTCCCGACATGTTATTACAATCTATGAGCTCTGACTCAGGAAATCAAACCAGGAATTTTCTGGCATAAAGCTGATGGTGTGCCCTGACTGCTTGGAGTGTGTGGGGACATCTGAGCACACGTGACCTGCTGTGACAACTCCTGAGTGGGGGGGCTTGGTCTCAGCCCAGTGCACTCAGTACACAGCACTCCCAGATGGGATCCTGCAGCAAACTAGTCCCCACAATTCATCTTCTAGAGAACAAGTTGGTTGCTCTGAAAGACAGCCCAAAAAAGGGAGCCCTGGACAGACCAAATGTCAGCAGAACACACCAGTGGCCATTAGATTTTATAGTTCTAACATGCCCAATTTCAGCAAGCACTGCAGCTTGTCTGATTTTCAAAATTAAGTCGCTTCAGCTTTATTCCCCAAATGCTCAGAGAATAGAGGTATAGGGAAAGGGAGAAAACAGCACTAAGCTTTAGGCAAGACAGACAATTCTCAGCTGACAGTGGGTATTTTGTGCCCAAGTCAGATGAATAACCAGTACCTCTGAGAGACAGATTTAGGACCGCTGACTCAAGGGAATGAAGGCAGAATTTTTATCCATTTTTCTAACAAGTTTTAATCATACAATGCATTATACGTGCCTACATTTATATTATCCAGGATTAAAGTATAAATAAGGAAAGAAATGAGAATTTCTGAAAACTAGCATACAAATGCAGGCATGTGAGTTTTTCAGAAAAAGTGATTTCCAATTCTGAAACAGACAAACTTAATCCTCAAATCTATTAATCCAATCAAAGTATTTATATACTGAGCATTTGCTACTTCAAATATGTCTGTTGGGAACGGAGACAAGTTTCTGGTACAGAAGGCAGCATTAGGTTCAGTTTCAGTAACACTCAAGTTTCATAACTGTACCAGATCCAGGGTGTCAATAGCCATAAAACTCCCTCTGCCCAAGAATTTGCCACTCAGTAATATTCAGCTGTGTGTTTTTCTTTATAGCTGCTTCCTGCCTTTATTTTTTTTAAAGCAACTTGCTCCGAGTAGGCAGTTTGCAACACGAGAGTGACCTTCCACTATGTATCAAAGTGCAAAATGGACTTCAGATGCAGTATTACAATGTAAGAGAAAAAGAAGTCAAGGTACACCAGGCAAAGCTCAGAGACACTCTGTTTCTCTCTTCTTCAAATTATCAATGCTCTGGATAGTGCAGAAATAAAACCATATATCTCACCATTTCAGTTTCACATAATATTTTCATTCTTATCATATTTTAAGCACCTAAATATACAGCCTTCTCTATAGAAAGGATATGAAAAGTTAGTAAATAAAATAAGAATCAACAACTAGATAAGCCTACCAAAAGTTGGAATTTGCATAGTAGTTTTTTCTGATAGTAGTTGCACTAACACTAGGTACAAATGATAACAGAATTTTTACATAGCAAACAGCTCTAAACACTAAACAAATGGAAGAGGGGGTTTTAGGGTTTGGGGGTTTTTTTGTTTGGTTTTGGTTTTTTTTAATTTTATATTTTAGAAACCAGCATGAAGGTAAATAGATTAGCCTGCCACAGCTCAGAAAATAGCAAGTTCTGGTTTTTTTACCATGTATAAATTAATTTTGATTTTAACTTATTAAGATATAACTAGTTCTTGTTAAAACTGTACATATCAATGTTTAGGCATAAACTAATATAATTTTTTCCTTTTAAAAGAATACTGAAAAAAGCCCTAGGTGCATCTCCACATAAACCCACACAAAACCTTATACAGCAGAGAAACTTGAAGTAGCAAAGTAGCTGTGAACACTGTTCAAACACAAGGTCCACCAAAAGCGAGCACCTCAGAGAATTTCAACAAGAAAACTTATTTCTGTCATTCAGACATGGAAATCATTACTTGAAATTCAAGTAGGGGGTGTGTTCTCTGCCCAGAAAATTTTTGGTTCAGGTAAAGCTGTCCAGACTGAAGATAAATACCTGCTGTGTACATCTCTGGGGCAACAGCAACGTCCTTCAGGGTGCTTGGTCCTACATAGCAGCTATTCTGCCCTGCAACTTCTCCCTCCTTTCAGCTCTAAAGGCAAACCACGTACTTTGATTGTCTTTTTCTTCTTTGTGTGGCTGATATTTCTTTCCTACAAGAAACTAAAGTTGTAAGACATTTATCAAGCAAGCAAGCTTTTGAATTTCTTCTGTCTACAATTTAATAAAACAAGCTCAAAAATCAATACAAGTAGAAACAATCTTAAAACTATAAGCGACTGAGGGTGCATTATATTTGATGCCCTATATAAAATAAACTTGAGCAATCACAGATCACACACCATAATAGCAATAAAGCAGACAGGATTATGGTAATTAAGAAGTAGACAGATCAATAAAATATCTCTTATATTTGGAAAGTCAGCAAGTAGCAGTTCTTTGAGTTTCTGACCTAGAGAAGTGTTTAGCCTAGAGATAAATTAAAGATAAATGGTAGATTTCAGGGAGTTCATTGCAAAAAACGATTTCAAGGAATTGCTGCTCAGCACTGCCCAGCCCAACCCGAGTTAGGGACTTCCAACAGGCACCAGCTGTGTCCTCAGTCACTCCAAAGGCAAGAGAGGTGGAGGCACCTCTGTGAAAGACAAAGAGCAGAGCTCAGTGGTACAAGGGGAGGCCAGACTAGATGACAGGGTTCAGCGAGACACAGGATCTGTGGTGTTTGTTGGCAGATACTACTGAGATTATCTGTGCCTAAGAATTGTGGTAGTTAGGACATAAGAACAGCACTGTGTGTTACTGTGCTACTGCTCACACTAAAGCATAAGGCAAGTTGGATGGACAGTGCCTGGAGCAGCCTGGTCTAGTGAGAGGTGGAACTAGATGAACTTTAAGGTTCCACCCAAACCTTGCTGTGATTCTATAAGGCATGACACAAGTGTGAAACACGGGACATAGATGAGGTTTGGTATCAGTGTGATAAGCCCCTGAACAGCTTTTTTTTAGGCAAGAAGCAAAGATTTGTCTTTGTTAAGTGATATTCTTGAAAAATAAACCATCTGTGCATCCACTTAGTAGACTAAAAAACTTGTTGGTAGTGTTCTGTCACTGGAAGATTCCCCGTGAAGATCATAGGAAAGCAGTTGTAGCACTGAAACAGGATGAACAAGTCACTTCAGAAGTACAACCCCCTCAGCAGCACCACTTTACACAAGGTGTGAATGTAAAGCACTGAAATTACCATCACAAAAAACCCACTGAGATCAACTACATTAGCAGTATTTAAAAAGCTGACAGTCTCCTGTGCTGATGAGAGAATAGTGGCTTTAGGACAGGACTTTTTTTCAATAAGCAGAAGAAAAATGAGCCTTTATATTTATGAAAATAAATCAGGGACTCTCTGCTGGGCTCTTCACTTCTGCAAGAAGGTTATTCTCAGCTGTTCACAGCAGAAATATTAGCATCATCCTCATAAACATTTAAGTCCAACACTATTAGACAGAATAGCAGACTGAGAAATGCCCATTGATTTCTACAGCTATTTCTATGTTTTCCACATTCAAACCAGTATACTCATACCAAGTTATGAATTTATTTTGTTAGAATTTAAACAGAGGCAGTAAACTTACATATGCTTGGGTGCACACACACCATTCCAGTTGGGAATAAACAACCCTTGCCTCTTCTTTGAGAGAGAAAAGCTTAGACAAAAGAGAAGAAAATGACAAACCAGAATGGGATAAAATTAAAGACCTAAAGGTTCAAGTATTTTAATATCATGAATGTTCATTAAAGAAACCTAAAACTGCAACTTAACATCCTTAAGGTAGAAGCACACAAGTATTAAGGGGAACACAATTTGGGAACTGGACTAATAACTGTCACTTCATTATCACAATAAATGTATTATTTAGCTTCCATTAATTAATAAGCCATTTGTCCAACCAGCCATCAATAGACCATAGTGGTGTGGCACAGTACATCTCCATTTATGTTTCTAAATATTTTCTTTCCCTGCATGTAGTCCCTATTCCACCAAAGCAATTTGAAGATATCATTTTCAGTATAAACATCCATTTAAAAAGTAAACTAACAATGATGCAACATTTCAGATGAAAAAAAACCAACCAGCTTTCAAACATTATCTCACTCTGCTACACTTTCATACACGAGGACTTTGGATTTTCTTGCCTCAGTGTCACTCCCATATTTTAAAACCTTTCAATGGCTTGGATGATAAAGCCTATTTTTCTCTTACCAAGATACGCAATTCCATCCTCGAAAACCTGAAAGGATATGAATTTTGTCAGAGCCCTTGAGTCACGAATTCCTTTGCTTATGCTTAAAAGGGTGAAAGAACTGATCTTGCAGGGAAAAAACAAAGACCAAAAAAGCCACACCTAACATGGCACTGAAGCTGTACCGTTCCCAGGCTACACACAGCAACAAATTACTCTCTCAAAAGAAGAATGCAGGTCTTACATGAAGTGGAACAATTAATTTCACGCTTGTCAGCCCAGTCTCAATAGTGTGTTGATTTGAATCAGATATTTGTGGCGCATTACCACATGCAGCGGACAGTCTTGATGCCTCCTGAGCAGACATATTGCAATGATGACTATCATTGTAAAACAATCCATCAATAAGAGTAATTACAGTATTGATCAAAATGGTTCCTTGTTTCGTATCAGAATCAATTCTCAGGAGTTGCCAGAAACAGAAATATCTAATGGACTATTCCATCACTGCAGCAACTGAAACAGCTAATATTCTGGAAAGCTCTTAATAATTACTCATTGACTCTAAATTTCTGCTTCAGTGGTTAACTATACCCTGCTTACTGTTGCTTGAAAGTCAGTCGCAGTGGTTGAAATAAGATTCCAATGCAAATTTATAAAGTGCTAACATCTGCAAAAAAATTCAAAACCACCTTATACAATTTCACTGTGTTTTGCTAATCAGAGAATCTAATTATTTTTCTTATTACATTGTTTCTGGGTGAGAAACTGCATTTTGGATGCCGACAGCTTGTTTTACAGTGGCTGCTCTTACAGTACTCTACAATAGGCAGGGTGGAATTCATTATAGCTCAGATTGTAAACAATAGAAGGCATAATACCATTAATGGCATATTTTTGTGTAAATGTCACTGAATTATAGATGGTGTTGAGGTAGCATCAGCTTTTAATGCTGCACTATAAACCCTAGAAGACATAGAATAATAGAATAGTTTAGATTGTAAAAATACCTTTGATATCATCAAATCCAACCATTAACCCAGTACTGCCCAGCCCACCACTAACCACATCTACACATCTTTTAAAGACCTACAGGGATGGTGACTCCACCACTTCCCTGTGTAGCCTGTTCCAGTGCTTGACAGTCCTTTCAGTGAAGAAGTTCTCCTAATATCAAATCTATACCTCCCCATGGCACAACTTGAAGCCATTTCCTCTCATCTTGTAACTTATCTGGGAAAAGAGGTCAACATCCACCTGCTTACAACCTCCTTTCAGTTGTACAGAGCAATAAGGACCCCCCCGAGCCTCCTTTTCTCCAGGTTAAACCCTCCCAGCTCACTCAGTTGTTCCTCTTAAGAGAGGCTCCAGACCCTTCCAATTCTGTTGCTCTTCTCCGGACACACTCCAGCACCTCAACGTGTTTCTTGTCGTGAGGTGCCTAAAACTGGGCACAGGATTTGAGGTATGGCCTCCCCAATACTGAGTGCAGGGGTCAGTCACTGTCCTGGTCCTGCTGGCTCTATTGATGAGACAGGCCAGGATGCTCTTGCCTGGGCCTGAGCCCCTGGTTGTCCTGTGCCATATGGTGGCACTCAAGATTATCTACTCCATAACCTTCCCTGGCAGCAAGGTCAGGCTGACAGGCCTGCAGTTCCCAAGATTCTCCTTCCAACCCTTCTTGTAGATAGATGGGCACCACATCTGCCAATGTTTATTTAACTGGGACCTCTCCAGTAACCAGACTTACTGATAAATAATAGAAAGTGGCTCAGTGAGCATTTCCACCAGTACCCTCAATACCCTTGGATGGATCCCATCTGGACCCATAGTGACCATTTCCCATCTGAGTATGGGGGCTTCACTCTTCCAGCTCAGTGGGTTAGAGAAACTGGTCTTAAAGACTGAGTCAAAGAAGGCATTCAGTACCTCAGCCTTTTTCTCATACTTTGTCACTGTTTTCTCTCACATCCAATAAAGGATAGAGATTCTCCTTAACCCTTCTTTTTGTTGCCAATGTATTCATAGAAACATTCTTTAACTGTCTTTTATGTCAGTAGCCAGATTAAGTACTAGTTGGACTTTGGCCCTTCAATTTTCTCCCTGCATAACCTCATGACATCCTTGTAGTCCTCCTGAGTTTCCTACCCTTTCTTCCAGAGGTTGTAAACTCCCCCTTTTTTTTTTTATTTCCCTGAGTTCCAGCCAAAGCTCTCTGTTCAGCCAGGATGGTCTTCCCCACCCACTCATTTTTTAGCACATGGAGACAGCCAGTTCCTGTGCCTTTAAGATTTCCTTCTTTAAGAATGTCCAGCCTTTCTGGACTCCTTGGCCCTTCAGGAATGCCTTCCAAGGGACTATGCAAACCAGTCTCCTAAAGAGGCCAAAGTCTGCCCTCCAGAAGTGCAAGCTAGCAGATCTATTCTCTTCCAACCTCTTCACATGTTCCTGTTTGTTTTCAGATTTGTCTGCCCTCACACCTAAACTGTCCTGCAAGTGAACAGCACATAACAAAGACTGTATTAAAATATATTTGCATGCTGATATCATCTTAAATTGCCAATAAAAACATATTTAAACTAATAAACTGGCACATTAGACAGGCACTTCAAGATTCAGCATTATACCATTCCTAATAAAATACTTTTATATAACACATTAGCATTATCATCAATTGGAAATCACTAATATTTCCTCTGATGTTTGCTGAAGTAGCATTAATTACGCTCACTTTCTTTTGGTATTCATGTACCATCAATGTAATTAATTTGGAGTTTACTGAAGTGTGAAATGTTCTGCCTGATAATAGATTTCCCAGAGCCTCATACAGTGGTCGACCTTAAGCATTCCACTTTTGCTCAGACCAGACAGAGAGGTTGAGTTCAATATTACAGTATCCTCACAGGTAAAGCAGCAGCTTAGGAAAACGCAGCAAACTGAAAGCCTTTTTTAAAAATATTTTGCTGATAAGGTTGGCAGAAATATCTGGGTATCTCAATACATGAAAAGGTAAGCTGGAACATGGACAGGCGCCAATGCAAACAGCATGGATGAGTTCTGACTGTGGGGTGGAAAGGACTAGAATTAGTTCAATTTAGTTTTAATTGCTTAAGAGTGTCTTTTGCAAATCACTGAAGGTCTTAGAACCAGACTTAATAACATGGAACATTTTGAAAAAAATAATGCTTAGTGCAAAAGATATAAAATTTTGCAAAGAACATCAAGGAACAATTGCTATATTAAATAACAGCCCCCATTTAGTCTGTCATTGATGGCAATGAGGAAATTCCACAAGCTTATATAGGATCTGTTTAGCATACCCCCAAACTCAAAAGTTTTTTTTTCACCCCCATGTGTTTAGGATCAGGCCTTATAATCCAGGGCTCTCCATAAATACCAATACAGGGAGAGCATCAAATATTTGAAGTCTTTAGATATTTAAACACTTTTCTCCATACTATTCTATTTATACCATCTAAGTTGTGCTCTACATAATTCAAATTGTGCTCTACATAATTCCACGTTACTAACGTTGCCATGGTTTTCTTCCTCAGGGGGATTACATTTCCACCCTAATGGTATCATAGAAAGTTTATCTACGTTCATCCAAGATGCTTTAATCATTTCCTGGACTAAAAGCTGACAAAGTCTGTCAAATGCAATATTTTAAAAGTCTAGAAATCTTAGTGCATGAGCCATCTGATACTACGACTGTCACAATTGTTGTAAAGTTTAATCAGGAAAGAACAACAACAATCAGATACTACTAAACCACTTCTGATAAATATTGGTCTTTTAATGTGCACCAAATATATTTTAACCCTACAGTCACAAGGATGAATGGCCAGCAGTTTATACTGTTACCGTTCATGTTGCTTCCTTCAAAACAGGAAAGCTTGGGAAAAGCTTCTCCAAATAGTATGCCTAAAATTTACAAAATTAAGTTTAAAAATTTACCCCCAGAAACTCAGAAAGGAAAACCAGAAAAAAATGATAGCACATCTTCTTTAGAGAACAGGTATTTTTCTTCCATGCTTCCTATACAAACATATTCATTGTGTGCCAAGGGTGCAGAGCGTGGCTTAGTATAACAGACCAAGCTACTACAAGCCCAGACTCCAGAGACGGAAATAAAAGCACCCTAAACAAAATTGAGTTTTCTGAAAATGCAGGTAAAATTTTATGATAGTATTGTTTCAAAGCACTGCAATGTAAGAATGTTTATGAGAACTATGAATTACAGGTCACTTAGAACCTACAGGGAAACTCCCACTTGGGCAGGTTTTCTCTAAGCCAAATGCATGCTCTGCATTCAGGATATACAACCTTATGTCTTCATAATTTATACTTTTAATTCATCATAATAATTATCTGGTTTAAAAACCTTCCTTGAGCAAAAGCTATGCACAGCTGGTGAATGAATGTCAAAATCCTTGCCCTCTAAAAATAGCTGACAAAGTAAAATAGCTAATGATGCCCGAGGTGCCTGTGTGCCACCATTAACATAGAACTAGTCCATTTTATTTCAACAAATCATGTTTTTAAAAAAGCAATTTTAAAGTGCCAGTGAGCTAAGCTTTCTTGATATATCATAAGAAAAAAATAAAGCACAACTTACTTCTTTGCATTGTTCATATAACCATCATTTAAAACTACATATTAACAAGCATCATAAAAATGCTGACACTGGCATTTATTATTGATAAAGACAGAGAATGTTATTAAGCAAGAAAAGATACTTTTAGTAATTTGCATTTATCCTAACCTTTCACTATGGTCATAAGCCACCTTCACCAAAAGGTGGCAAAGGAATTTCGTTTGTTTCAATAGATTTGAAGCAACTCTTTCTACCATGGTGTTTCCAGTTTCAGCTCATTCAAAGGGTCAGAACTCTTTGTAGGTAATTAATACTTAGAGACAATTTCAGTATTACTGCCTTCTACTAGACTGCAGTTCAGAAGAGCCAGCTTAGACCAAGGCTTGTAGGCAGGTTTCAAAACACCTATTTACATTTTCCTGCCTGGAGGTTTCACCAACTGAGAGGAATTCAAAGAAACAGAAGGTACAGAGATCCTAAATATCTCCTGTAACACAAAGGACATGCTCTGAGAAGCTCTCACCTACAGTCTATGCACAGACATGCAGAATTTGTGACAGAATATTATTCCAATTATTTGTCTTGGTTCTACAGATTTCATGTCACAGATCCAGTTTCATATTGTTGCTTTGGCAAAAACAGACATGGTTTAATAATTACAATTTTCTCTTTCCACAACATTTTGTTGATTTAACCTTTGTTTAACTACACAGTTCCTGTAGAGACATGCACACTTACTCTGACTGGTGATGTGGATTTGATGCTGTCTGACCAGCAGCTTATTAAATACAGAAGAAAATCTACATCAGTGCATGAATGAAGTTGATAAGAATTGCTTGCTTCCTTGAGGCTCAAGACATACAACTCAACTGTGTTCCAATAAACACATCATGTTCCTATAGCAAGACAGGATGTGTGACATCTCTGCTCAGTCACGGCACAAGCAACCTTCAAAACTGAGAAACTTGCTGGCACTATGACTGCAAGCTCTGAGAGACCCAACATCCTCTGACAACAACCAGAGCAAAATTAATCTGTTGTAAAATGGGCATAAAATAGCACTTCTATGAGAATTAAGTTGTGGTAAAAGGTTAAACATTTGGCACAGCAGATATGACACTTATATCAGAGTAAAAATATCTTCCCTGGTCTTGTTTCATATGTCCAGGTATAACAGTGATAAAGAGGCAAGAGAGAGTTTAAATGGATGATCGATATTCCAAGAGACCAGGTAAAATATAAACCCCCTGAATATTAAGAAAATAGCTTATTATTCAACACACCCAAATGTTAAAATGGAACCCCAAGAACATTTTACAGTAGAGTCACCATTACAGTCAACAAAAAACCCACAACAAATATATGTTTGTACACAAACATTAATTATTGCAAGTAGCTTTCTCTCCATCTGAAACAGGGAGATCAAAGGCATAGCAGCTACACTGTGTGTAAGTAATCACATACCACGTGCACAGAAACCTACTTACAATTGCATTTGAAATACAAACCACTCTCTTAACTACTTGCAAGAGCTGAGGCTGCACACTTGATCAGCCAAATATTGGAACCAGTGTTAAGTTCTGTAGTATCTATATTCCTGCCAGTCTGGTTAACACATTTTTGGCAGACTTAACATAGATTTTAAATTGCTCAAATATTTTTTCTTGAAGCTTGTTTATACTAAGGAGCGCAAAGCAAATAATGTTGTTAAGAAATACTTGTTCTGAGAGGATTCTTGCTTCACATGCATGGAGCAAGCCTTGCTGGCAAAACCTGCTGAATGGAGGAGATATGCAAATTTGATACCCTCCCCATGTGAAAATTAACTGGAAAAGGTGCAGTAAAAGCAGTTGTCTGATATTGCCCAAAGTCACAAAATACTAAAACCTATTAAAAGTTTTTATGCAGAAAAATTATCTTGTACAATATTTTATTACGCCCTGAAATATGTTAAACACCATCTCCTAGTTTCCCATTTCACTTTATTCTTACAGAAACCTCTACCTTTTTAAGGACAGCACACTAAACCACAGGAGAAATGCCTTCTTCCAAATCAATAAGGAGGGCCAAGAATTGCTTTTAGGTTATTACAACAAGTATTACTATAAACCACATATTCTTCTCTTCCTAAACCGCCTACTGGGATGATTTTTGCTTCCTCTTTAGCCAAGTTTCAATTCATACAATTTCACTGGAACTAAAGTTATGAATAACATCTGGGGAGATCTGCCCATTCTATTAATTACTGTCCAGTTATTAAAGGCAGTTGTTTATGTTAATGAATAAGGGGGTTATAAAAATCTAAATTAAGCAGAAAGATTCTGAGAAATAACTTCAAAGTTAGCTTATCTACAACAGCTCATGATGCAAACCCATTGCTCCACTGCTAAATGTCAATACAATTTCAGTTTGGAAGTTTCAGCTCTTCAGTGTAACTGCAATTTCAAAGGCATTTTTACCTTTTCTGTCTAAGTTGTATAATCTTTCTCTGCTGTTTACAGTGCATTAGCTGTTTCAGAATGGTTCAGTTTTTAATGCAACATTAACACGTCTTTTAATGAAATATAAACCTGTGAATCTAAAAAACAAAGTGCAGAATTACTGTTTTTCACTGAAGGACAACATACTTTTCTCCTCCAATTGTTCTCAAATGTCTCAGCATTTTGGAATTCACTAAAAAATACACAGTAGCAAACCCAGTGAAGCTAAAATTGAAAATGCCTAAAAGTTTACAGTGAAAGATTTTCATCAACTTCACTAATTTTCTTACCATAATCAGTACAAAAATTTTAGAATTCAGGGTAGGAGTAATTTATACTCAACCAATCATAGTCTGATATTGCGTATTAATATTAATGGCTTTTCTATGAAACTTGTGAAAACTGTTTGGAATGAAACAAGTTACTCTCCAAAGCCAGCCACATCCTGAGAAAGCTCTGTCCATCAAGACCTTGTTGTTTACCATGGTGCTCCTAGTTTCCTCCTTTTGGGAAAAGGAGAGATGCGTAAGGAACCTGTAGTTCCCTGGAATTCAGACTTCATTGGTACCTGCAGCCCTGCCTGCTTTGAGTTACAAGAGGAAAATTACAGTCTTCAGTAGAAATACCTTGTAGCAGTTAACTGCTCTGCTTTTTATCCCTATAGCCCCACAAAGGCTTTACAATCTCTGGTTTGAGAGAAGCAAACATTGTAATTTACAATATATATTGTGAATACTCATGTTAATGTCTTACACTTTGCCCTGTATGACATTAGAATAAACAAATAATATACTTACATTTGTAAAATAACTTTCAATGCTCATTTTTAAGGCACTATAATTTAACTGAAGAAACTCAAGGGTTAGTCTGAGGTTGAAATACCTTGTGTTAAAACTGCTGGTAATAGGAAGAATTTTTTTTTTTTTTAAAAAAAGCACATTCCATTTGTCTTCTAGTATGCACTTGCCACAAAATATTTTTTGCTATGTGTCTGGTGAATCAGAGTTGTTTGAAAGAAGTTAATAGTTCTCTAAGTAAGAATATGTATGCAATACTATTTGCAGACATGAGAGGTAGAAGTTTCTGTGCTTCCAGAAGACTATAAGACTTGTTCATCTAAATGCTTATTAGACACACAGGCATACTATTTAAGGCATTTTACTCATTAAACTACTGTAAAGGCCAGTCTTCGCAAGCGAAGATTTGGGAAAGGTCATAAACCCTTCGAGCCTGCGCAATGGATTTTTTAGGTGAGACACAGCGTGCGCTGAACTGAGCCCACCCTTTAATCCTGAGGTTCATCTGCCGGGGCCGAGCAAAGCTTGGACAGTGGCAGTGAGGTCCCCAGGACGTAGCTGGATTGCCATACAAGGCTGACGAGCTCCAGCTGCCCAGGGGGCCGGGAATTGAACCCGGGTCGCAGCGGTGCGAGTCCTGCACTCTAACCACTAGACCACCAGAGGCCTTCATTAAACTACTAAACTGATAGTAAATAAATAACATGCTTAAGGTAAACACTAAAAGGAATAGTTAGTAAGTGTACCTGGTGCTATACTCAGGAAGTACAAACCTTATTCATCTTCTATACAGAAACTGCCTGTGTGGAAGAGAACACTGATAATTGCTCACCCTGACACGAAAGACAGCTTACATATGGATGTTTGCAGATCAGACAGGAGAGAGACAGAATTAGACTAATTCAGGACTAAATTTAGCCTTCATCTGACACAGATAAATACACTTTTTTCCAGCATCAGTAGTACAGGACACGGCCAACTGAGGTCCCTTCAGCATCGCGCTGTGAGCTGCAGCAAACCACGCGGGGCAGCAAAGCTTTGCCTGCAACGCATTTCCTTCTCCTTCCACACCCGGAGCATTATGTTAAATAAGCTGTTCCATTACATTTACTATAAGTCTCTCCTGTTCCAGTTTTCACCATGTGTGCTGCTGTGAAGCACACATAAATGCAGATTAACTCAGCTAGTTCAAAGAATCTCCTAAAGACACACAAACAGTTTCGTTTGTTGTCATCCTCTTATCTTCCAGACCCTTCTCAACCACGTTGCCAAGCTACATTCTCATGCTATTTCAGCCACCAATAATTTACCCATCTGACAAGCAATAAATTCACTTGCAAGCTTCAGGACAGTAAACCAGAGAAGCTAAAGTCATGAATACCTAATCCACTTGAAACTTTGCTTCATGCTGGGGAGGCAGCTGGTGTGCTGTGACCACTGCTTATTGCAGTAATCACAATTATTTCACTCGTTCCTAGAGCGCCTGTGCTGCTGCAGAGTCCAGTTGTTCTCTCTTGTGCTATATTTAGACTGCAGACTTCTGAGGCTGGAATTGTCTTTTCATTGTCCATGTGTAACTATACACAATTGAACTCTGAGATGCTCTAAAACAAAGACGTAAAAATTACTCAATAAAACAAACACGGTCTGAAAAGTTTATGATTTTCATTCTATCTCAGATTTGTTGCCATTATTGTTATTCAGATTACAGAAGTTATAGAAACAGTAGACTTCTCAGTTCAGTAGCTAAATAAATTACTTTAGCTCAGGTCAAGAGGAGTTATCCCCTTCTTGTCCTTTCATTCTGAAAAGGAAATATAGATGCCACTCGAGAAACCAGAAGTTTGGAGACAGCACAAATGTTGAATTTTTGACTTTTCCAAACCATTCTGAAAATGCAAGAATTAAATGCTTCGTGTTTTTCAGACACCAACCCATTACTGAATTACTTCCCGTGTACAAAGCGGAAACAAATTCCAACTCTGTGTAGGGGAAAGAGGCAGCAACCCTATGTTTAGTTCGCCTAAGTAAAAATCTCTTGTGATCTTTCTGATTAGAACTGCAACTCTTTGTTGCCAAAGCTGTTGATATGCTCCAAGGACAAGGAAATGGCCTATAGAAGGACAAGGAAATGGCCTATAGTGTGGTTGTTTTCACTCAGATACCATGTGTTGGGAATATGGGAAGAGCTCCTTTCACTTTCTTGGATTATCAGAAACATTTTACTTCATCATCTTACCAAAGTTAACCCTGGAAGATGAAAAGTGCAGATCTCTTAGGCAATAGCTACTAAGATCATCACCACCAGCACTGCTATAACAGGGTTGGAAACACTTCAGGAAGACCAGGGCAGCTGAAAGGAGGGCAGACAGAGACCCAGTGCTAGAGTCGCCCAGTAGAAGCAGCACAGGACCACGGTAGCTGAACGCCCCAGGTGCATCCCTATCCATCTGTTTTTCCAGGCTAATCATCCTCTCAAGCCAGGGGCCACTGCCATCGGTCCTAAAGATTAAGTGCTCGCAACCAACCGTTTAGAGGCACCGATCAAAAGGGACGTTTACAACTGGGAGCACAAGAATCTGTTTGAGGCTTTATCTTTGAAAACGAGCAAACAAAAGCCCTCAGGGAAATAACAAATGGGCAAGTTATGCTAAGAAAAACAATTTAGCTGACAAACTCCAGCACTTGTAAACTAAGAAACCTCGATTTACGGTTGCAAGAGCAAAAGCATTTTAGCTTGCGTATACAAACACTTTATGATGTAAACTTAACTCTGTTTAACTTTCTTCATGAGATCAGTAACTTTCAGTGCACAGGATGGTCTCTCAATCTCACAAATTAAGGTTTCAAATGTGCAATTTTGCAATTGTGATGATGCTTTTTATGCAAAATTATTATATTTAATTGCTATTTTATTTCTATTCAGTTCTAATGTTTTGCATCAAGGAAACATTTCTATGGATGCAGCAACATTTTATAACTCCAGATGTAGATCTGAATCATTAACTGAACCTCAGAAAACCAGACACTAATTCCAACAGCTGAAACAGTGTGAATAAAAGCAAAAGCTGCATCCTATGCATTCCTATAAACCTCTTAAGAAAATACACCCCTAAAAAGACTTGCCTTTGCATCTTCAGTTTGAAAAAGAAATGCTTAGTGTTTTGATCTCTACTCACTGAGATCATCTTCCAAAATTAATTGAGACTTTCACAAAAATATCTTTCTTTAACCTGTATGAAGGTAAAGGGTTTGTATCTTCCATTTCAAAAGACAGTGTGCACAACTGATCTGAGCATATAAAAATGACTGAAAAGTGGCTTTGTGCTTTTCAAATCCAACACTCAGTGTGCCAGCTGGCAGTGATCTATTTTCTGGGTGCTGTCTCCCAGTTCTGTCAAATAGCTTTGTGCTGGTACAACTTGAAAATTTTATGCTTGTACAGTCCCAGAGCAAATGCCAACAAAGTTGCTTTGGCTGATGTTCTTAAGGTACTTTTGTAAAAAACTAAAAGCGTAGATATTTTCATCCCACTGACAAACTGACAGAGACAATCAGCTACACAATTTTATTATTTAAGCCCAAGCAGAAATCCCTGTGTTAATGAGATACATTTGGGAACTTAGGGTCAAACCCTATGATGGTTAACACACTGAAAAGATACGAAACATCACAAGGCACTTGAGGGGAGTTCCTCACAACATTAATTTTTAGCCTGGCAGAATAATACTCATTATAAGATCCCACAGATGAAAACTAATGTACTGTGAATTTTATACCACTTCATTATAATTCAAATTACTTTTTCTTCCTTCTTACATTTTCATTGTTTGATAAACTAAAATACCTCTGCTCCTTCTATAAAGCATAGGAATAGTAGCAATGTTCATCCAATAGCGTATTAAATAAGTATTATTCAACAACTAGATATGGCTGAATATTATTGAACTGTGTTAGGCCACAAAATTTTCATTTCATATCAAAATATGACTTATATGGCAAAGCAAAAAAAAATAAAAAGGCAAGTGTTCTTTTAAGAGAAAGAAAAATAAAATCTTTTGATTTGATTTATTAATCATATTTGATGATTAATAAATCTTTTGATTTGATTTATTAATCATGTATTTTTCTAAAAATCATAGAATGGTTTGGGTCAGAAGGGACCTTAAAAATCATCTAGTTCCAACCCCCTGCCATGGACAGGGACACTTCCATCACACCAGGTTGCTCAGAGCTCCAGGCAGCCTGGCCTTGAACACCTCCAGGGATGGGGCATCCAGCACTTCTCTGAGCAACCAGTTCCAGAGCCTCACCACCCTCAGAGTAGAGAATTTTTTCCTGATAACAACTGATTTTTATCAAAAGGATTTCACAGACACTCTCTGACTTTTGAGGATTTGAAAATAAAAATCAAGTCTTACCTAGGAAATAAGCACATTCTGTACATTATATCCCAGCCAGCTTTTTGTAAGCCACTGGTAAAAAATTAGCCCAGTGCATTTTACACAAATTCACAGACCATTTTACTGAACCAGGTGCTTTTGGATACCCAGTAGCTTCTCATCACCTCCCTTATTTTCACAACAGAAAGTCGATTTCACTGCTGTTCACAAACTAAAGAGACATTTTAAGTATTGGTGTCTTTTCTCTCCTGGGACCTTTGTCCCAATGTAGGCTGCAGTCTATCACAAAAATATTAACAGAATTACTATGATCATAAAGTTAAGTTGACAAACTATTTTCCTATGCTAATTAGCACAATCTCAACAGTTCACTCCCAATGTCTTGATGTTTTCTGTGAAGAAAAATTGTAGAGTTTCTTCCAGTGCTACTGAAAATAAAAGTTTTGCTCATTGTGAGCAAAACTATTTCCATATGACCCCACAGAACAGCTCTTTTCTTTAATGTCTCAACATAAAAGCCTCCATTCACTATTGCTCCCCACTTTACTTTAGTAGAGAAAATCCCAGAACTTTCAGTAATCATGGTAATATCTTTCATACCTCTTCAAGTACATACAGTCAGTTTTTCCCTTGCTTTTCAGAAAGTGGTTTATAGCCATAAATATAAACTAAAGTTAGCAAAGAAATAAAATATAACATCCCACAACTATGTGTTTGCTTTCACACAGATTTTAAGTAGGTCAAAACCTTTTAAATGACTGCAGACAACTCGATTTTCTTCCTTCCTTAAGAGTTTCTCTGAGTGCCTACCCTTCAAAAGATCTGGCCTGACTCTTGGTTTGTAGTACTAGATCCAGCACTTTAAAATAATTGTCAGTGCTTCCTCAAAGAGCCTGTAGAGGTCAAGAGATTTGCAGTTAGTTCAGCACTCCCCTTGAACACTCCAAATTTGCCTCTAAATTCCAGGCTCTCTGACCAACCCTCTCTCCCCAGCGCTGCACACCGGCATCATTTCCCTGTCAAGGGCCGGCAGATCCTGCTGTGACAGCAGCTGCTGGCTGAGTACACTGCTCACTTCAAACCCAGCACAGAGCCTGCCAACAGCTGGGACACACACCGGGGAGGAAGGAGATTGCTGCTTTTTTGGAAAGCCCTGGAGTAAGCAGCTCCACTGCCTCACTGCACAGGAGGTAGTGAGTGCTTGAGCAGAGGCATGAGATGGTCTCCAGGTTAACCAAAGACATGGCCGAGAGGGGGCCAACCTTAGTTTACAAATCCTTTAGTGAAATTTATTAAGGGAAGATTAAGATATCAGAATGCATCTGAATCCCATCATAATCTAGATTAAGAACGTTTTCGTGATTTCAGATTACATCTGGCTGACCCAGGAATGTCAGTGTTACTGCGAGCTGCAGGTCAGACATTCTTCAGAGGCAGATGATGCCACTGTTCTGGCTCATGTGTTTGGAGGAGGAATGGTCTTTACCTCAGATCTCTGAATCAAAATAAGGGACAGGACATGCTACACAAAGGAAAGGCACTCTGCCAAGGAACTACCAGGAGTGCGCAGCAAAGGCAGCTAAAGACGGGCTGAGGTAGGAACCATCCTGGAGAAGGAGGTAAAGGCCAAGGCAGAGGAAAGCACAGAGAGGACAGAAGAGAGCAGAGGGATGAGGCAACACCAGTGCCATCCAAAATCCTCAGCAGCTGCCTGCCCTGTGTGCCTGCACTGCCTCTCCCACAGTCTGCAAATACCTTGAGCATCTCCGCACAAATGTACCCGTGACTCCTCCTTCCCATAACAAACTAGAAGGGCACTAGTCCTAGAAAAGGTGCATGATCTATGCCCTTCAAGAGTTCTGTTTGTGGGGGACAAAGAAGTGACACACGGAGAAAGAAGTTTAAGATTCAATGCCTGGGTGCTGAAGCATCCAGCAGACGGGGATCTGTGGCTGCCAGCACTGGTGCCGGGAGCCGCCTCCTTTGGTGCTTGCACTGCTGCAGCTCCCCGTCGGAAACCAGCAGCAAATGGGCACTTGAGAAAGTATCATCTTCTACTTAATAAAACTCCTTTTCTCAGAACTTCATTTTCCTGCAAATTCTTTAAAATCGCTTTGTTCCAATGGAAATGCCTGTTAGTGACACAAAACCCTTTAAAATATGCTGACCGTGTCATGAAGTTCATTTGCATATTAATAGCTCTCTCCCTCTCTCAGGGGATTAATTGCCTTCCCAATAGAATCACACAATCCCATTTATGCAGGTTTATTCTGGCTCTGGGATGGGGGTGGGGATGGCCAGTGCACTGACTGCAATTCTATTGTTTCAGAATTTAGGATTTCTCGGCACTTACCTTTTTATGTTCTTAAAAACTTTTTAGTAATCACGGGCAGTATGAGATAAGAGATAGACCTTTTAAACCAAGCTTATCCAATTCAACAGTGGTTTATATTTCACAATTATTCAGTTTATTAAACAGGATGGCAAATTAAGGTGAGTTCTAAGAAGTGGACAAATGGTACATTTAAAAGTAATTGATATATAATATTATATGTGTGAAAACTAGAAACTTGAGACAGTGATAATCTAAGACTCCTTCCTTAGCAAAAAGAGAATTCTACTGAGACAATACAATGTCAGTTTATTCTCTCACACAGACTATTCTCAACTAACACATGCTTAATGAGGCCATACGTCTGCAGTCTCTTCTACAGTCAGTTAGGAAGACATTTTAAAGCACCCTCACAATATACTGTGACTGGAGCTATCAAAATATGCAATAAAATTCATTTGTATCGGATATCTGGTTCTTAAATGGAACTTAAATATGGCTTAAACTAAGAAAATATCTAATATACACAGTGTTCATGTGACTAGAGCTCAGTAGCAAATATGACAGAGGGTACAGTGAATTTCTAATTTATTGCAGTGACCTGCAATACAAGAATACACTTGGCAGATTCCAGATTCCAAAAATCTCTCTCAGTGATAACCTATTTACTTTTCCCCAAAAATGGATAAACAGGGTGAGGGCGACAGACTAAAACCCTATTTCAGAGTAGACACTGAAGCTTTTTCTATCTGAATTATTGTAATAACCTGGCAGTTATTACTAAGTTCTTTGGAAAATATGTATTAATCACAGTTTACAATCTTTTTTCCTGAAGTATTTTCGCTATTCACTTCTCTGTTCATCCTTTCTGTCAATAGATTTAATACCCCTTGAAACATTTTTCCAAATGCACAGGAGGAATTTCTAGGACATGGTACTGGGCACAGCTGGGAATACACTGTCTTTTATGACATTCATCTCAGTGCTTTTTGGGCCCAAGGATATGCAGAAAAAAATAGCAGAAAGCAGTTTTAAAAAAACACCACCACTGTAATTACCATACCCTTTTCTTGCACTACTGCTGCTCCAAAGCCTCTGTCTCTGCTAGTTAAGGCATTTGGGAGGGAGCAGACAGACATAATAAAATTCTGTGCTTTTGCTGTTCTCAATTTATCAGTGATCAACATGTGATACACACAACAAAAACCTAAGATTTTAATCTAACAATCAAAGCTCAGTTGTGATGTGCTTCGTGTTTTCCTCAGATAAAACAAGGTAAAAATATTTAAGGGGATAAGAAGAAATAAGCATACAAAGAGAACATTATTCAAGATTCTAAACATAATTTCAGCAGGCCCCTTGCAAAGGTCTACAAGACTTACCATTTAGATCAAGGTTGTCCTGTGTGGATGAAGGGCCTAAGACACTCTCACAACATTTCAGGAAAAGAATGCTTGTTTTTTCACATGTGGGAAAATCAGGTCAAGTCAGAAATCTTAAATATAATCTTCATTGTGAGCAAAGAAAGTGCAAAATCCTTTCTTTAAACACTAATTACTACTGATCCTTTCTTTAAAAAACTATTTTTTACCTCAAGAAAACTTTGTAAAAAGGAATGTGTTGAGGGCAAATTACATAACCAGGTGGTTAGGATAGTTTTACATCATATTGAGAGCATACTTTTGCTAATACATCTATACAGCAATTGAAAGTTTATGTACTGTGCAAATCTGCTCATCAGACTGATGATTCTGTGCCTTATTTCTGAATTGGTCCAATTGCATCTGATTTCACTGATAGGAGGAGTCTGGATGTGGTCCAGTCAGCTGGGTTGAAAGGGGACTGTGTGCTCACACCAGATTAGGAGGATTAAAATGAAGCTAATTGTTAAAGAAAATATTTGGCTAACACTTCATTATGTGTGATACAATGTAAAGTGCTCTAAACAGGATCCAATTTTCATATTTTAGCCCTGGAAATTCATTTTATAGACTGATGAATCTCAAAATGTTCTTAAATAAAATCTCTCTAAGAAAATAAAACAAATATACAGAAAATGAGTTAATTATAAAGCATTATAAAAGACCCCTTACTTACAAGAAGTGTGATCCACACTAGAAATATTGTGTAGGGATATTTCCCTTGGTTGGAACGTATATAAATTGCATCAAGAGACTGCAAACCAAATTCATACAACCCTTTTAGCTTTACTACAACTGTAGATTTAGTGAAGCTTCAGAAAAGCTTGAAGCTTCAGATCAAAAAAAGGATTGTAAATCCTATTAAAATGGATTAAGGGAAACGTTGTACTTTGCTAAAAATACCAAGCATAAATTAAAAAAAAATCTTCAAATTATGCCATTTCATTACACTGATAATATTTTAGCAAAAATATAAGTTAAAAAAAAAAAAAGACAGTTGTGTTTCTATTTGAAGATATATTTTACGTGGACTTTTACGCTCATTCATCCTATTGTCTCACAAGCCTCCTCTCAGTTCATGTTTTATCACCAGCAGCTTCTTTCTGCAGGTTTCAAACTGTTCCACAATCACACTTCAAAGAGTTATCTAATGGTGAAGGTACAGCACTGGCACAGGGACCCCATTCTGTCTGTTCTGTACTTCAGGTACAGCCAATTTCCCACAGGGGCCCCAAATCAGTTCCAAAAAGCTGAGCACACCAAGAAAAGCTGGGAAGTCTGAGATGGATCTTTCTAAGATTTGGGTTTTATATACCGGTTTTTCTATTTTTTTTTGCATTTCCATATTTACATAGAAATTAAGACACACAAATGATAAACCCTAAAGGCAATGCTGTAATAGGTTCATTTTGTTGAAGTCAATTCAAGACATAGTAGAAAAGATCTTTTCTCTTCTTATTTCATGTTCCTGTTCCTCATTACAGTGTTTGCATGTTTTCCACATATATTGTCATCTGTATTAAACTACAGAACATTCCACGTGTCTTTCCAGAGGGAGCTCTATTTCTATAGTACAGGTATTTTTTTCAGACATCTTACATTTCTGGGGTTTAGATCCACAGCTTGTTTTATATCGTAATTGGTTAGGATTTACAGAATAAAGATGCTTTTATAGAGCTAACAGTGCTTGCCACTAGGTTTTCTGGGACCAAACACAGCTTTATGGTGACTGTAGCCTTACAGTTACATCAGTCAGCTCTTAATCAGTTTAGTCACTTTAAACATTTCTGCTGGGGCCAATGGGACTGTTTATGCTCAGAAAATTGTGCATTTCCATGAATGTTTATGAAGCAGAATTTAATACACAGCAGTCCCAGTTATCCTCTCACTGAAGACAGGAAGGATTCCAAATACATCTAAAGGCTTATTTACATTGGAACTGTGACACACTAAATTAATTTAATCAAGATCATAGAATATATGACATATGCAATTTTTTCATTGACATACACTTTATACTCTGATATGGCCAAAACCAATTAAGCCCTTAAGAATAGCCAAAGACAGGCTTTTGTCACCCTGTGAAATACACTGGCAGCAGGTAAAAGATGACAGTGGTGGAACACTGAGTGAGTGCAGGAACAGCCAGGCTACCCTCAGTTCTGCTGAGTTCCCAGGCTTCTGCAAGAGAACAACCTTCAACAGATGGTGCCTCCCTACTCTCATCCAAACACAGCCTGCCTTCAGATTGGCACTGCACACAGAACTTTAAAGGAGAGAGAAGATGGAAGTGATTCTGGCTTCCAGCTGCCCACTCAGCTCCACTAAAGGGGTGCTGGACGAGACATTCAAATACTCTTCAGCCCTCCAGTTTACAGCTCAGGATTTTAACCCAGGCTGCCAGCCATCGAGTTGCACAGAAGATATGAGGTGTTATTCCACTTCCTCTTGCAGCTTGCAGGAGCTGCAATTTCTAACAACAGCTAAGGGCAGGGGGGCAGCAGGTATTAAGCAATCTCAGATTAATCTAGCACTGCATGCAAGCAAATCTCATAGTCATTAGGAACAGTCTTTTACCTGTGCATTTAATAAAAACATTCCAGGGTCTTTAACTGAAATTCTTTATCTCCTTTAGAATTTCTCTATTATCTATACATCTGCTGCAAGAAAGAATTAAAAGTAATTTTGAAAAATCATTCTGTGGAAGAAACAAGCAGTCTCTTATGTTTTCAGCTTACACTTCAAAAACAGTTATTCATCCTTATTCTTTCTAATATTTCATTACGATCAGAACAGCATGAACCAAGAAAAATACAGTCCCATATCTTAAAAACCTGCATTTAAAAAATGTAAAACTTTAGAACTATTCTAATACAAAACTTACAAAAGCAATTTACGAAATATTTTTGGGCATTCTCCACTATAATAAGGTCTGAAAATAAAAACCAGTAACTAATTGGACAAGTTAGAAAAGGATTGAAAATCACGTAAATATTTTCATTTCTTGTTTTTCTAACAATACTGAAGGTGCTGCTGAACATAAATTTACTCAATTTATACAATATGCAAAAGGACATGTTGCTTTTCTTTATGAATCTATGGAAAACAAAGAACTTTGTTACTGAATGTGGTGGGAGCACCTATATGTGCAATATCTGCATCTGAAACCCATGGCCAAAAAATATTTTATTAAGCCACTCAGTATCTGAGCTTCAGTCACTTGCAGAAAACACAGTGAAGACGACTTGTGCAGGAAAAGTGAGGTTATGCTTCTTGATGCTACTTCCAAACTTGTGACTGAACAATACTACACAGATATCAGATAGGGGAAAATTCAGTATTTGTCAGAGTTAAACAGCATCAGCTACACAGTAGCTTTTGTTTAAAAAGTTGAGGCACTAAGGACTCAAAGTAAGAAACAAAAAATCCAGAACCGTTTCTTTCCTGCAACAGCCAGCAGAAGTCAGTGTTCAAGAACAGAACTCTGCGTCTCACTCATCTCCTGCTTAAATACCTTTGTTACTAAATACAGAGAAGGCAGAAGCAGGTAATTTATTTCCCAATAAGAAATCCCATCTGCCAGGGAAAGGGCTTACCCACAAGGACTTCAAGGGAAGTAGGAAGCTCATTTCTTTCTTAGGAAATGATGAATGGAGCACCAAGGAAACAAAGAGCTACTGCTGCCTGTGCTTCCAGCAGCCCTCGCCATCCCTCCTGTACAGCAGCCAGTGGGGACACACTCCTGGAGACAGCATTTTGGTGACACTGTAGGCTGAGCCAGTCTCCTATAAGGGGCTGGAAATCACCTCATTAGGAAGAAATTAAATATGTAGCAAAATAATTTGGCTTCTTTCATAAAATTAGCTTTATGCTGTTCTATAGGCAAAGCACGCCTGGAAAACTGCTTTTTGAAAGTTAAATACTCAGTTTCGTTTATCTCCTGATCATTTCTGCGCTAACATCACAACAGGATGTTTCTAAAGCCGTATTTTTCCCTGGGACTTGGGGAACACTGACAACTAAGTCTTAATTCCTACAGTCAGTTCGTGGAATGCAGCTGTATTGAGGATGCGGGTGTGGAAGCCGCTTCTCAGCTCCAGGAGCACGTCACAGCCATCTCCTTAATTCTGCTGAGACTCCTCGAGCATGCGAGTAAACAAACACATCCGTGATTATGGCCACGGGAACAGAAAAGGAAAAAGCCTGTTATCGTCTCCAGGCAGACTCTTATCAACACGCCCATTAAAGCACAGTAAACTGCTACCAACGATAAAATTACCAGTAATGAATTTTAAATGAATTATTGATGTACTCCTGGTGGGGGGCGGGGAGATGTTAACCCTTTGGGGTAAGCATAAGTGTCAGTGCCAAGTCAACAGTACATCACTGCACTGGAATGCTTTTTTCCACTTAAAATACTTGTGATTTCATTGCTAGCCATTAATGGCTGTGTTTCCAAACACACACTATGCTGGTGCCTGCAACATCTTTTTAAGTAAAAAGTTGAGAGGAATCAGCATCTCCTAAGTGATCTTCAGTATGTCACTACCTAGTTCCTGGGTTTGGGCCTTTTGGTGTTGTTGATTTCTTGGTTGCTTGGTTGGTTTGGGTTTGTTTGATTTGGGGGTTTGTTTCCTAGTGAGCAGTGGGGTGATGGGGTTTTGTTTGTTTGTTTTCTTAACAGACAAGCAAGAAACAAACTATCCCCCTTCTTTCAGACATTTCCGATATTTTCAGCCACAAAAATTTCATTTGTCCCATTTCAAACAAACAGCAAATGCAGTGACTTTTTGTCTTGGCAACTGGGCTTCTGTTAAAGCACAAGTTAACCATGCACAATAAATCAACATTTGTCTGAACCGTAAATATTGATGCCTGTTTAGTTTACGAACTCTACTGTAATTATTCCCTGGTGCTGTTTTGAATCACCATGCCCCTGGGCCCATCACTTCACCATTTAATTTTAAAATAATTTGCCAGATAACCTACCTTCTAAACATTTTGCTTTTCCCTCTAGATAAATCACTACACTAATTGTTTATCAGAAGACTGCAGGCTGCCACTGGATTAGGAGAAAAAAAAAAGAGTGGTCATATTTAATTCTATTTGATAATGAGAGGGGGGGTGAAAAGTTACACTTAACTTTTCTTCATAGGGCCAAAATTTAAACAGAATGAATGAGGACATTTTCCAAAATAATTTTCATAACAAAATACAAATTCTAAGAAGCAAAGGGTGAAACATAACTAATTCTCTTAAAATACAGTATGGATTTCAAACTGATTTATGTTCAGAATATTTAACTTATATTAGAATGTTTTTCTGCTCTTTCCTACAGCTAACTGCAGAGTGAAGATCTAGAAATCATTTGAATTCATAGTATTTACAAAACTACTAATGAATTTACAACCACAGTGACTTTTACTGATCAGGATGCTCAAAACTGTATTACTTGATCGAGAAAGAAAGGCCAAAAATGAGAAAAGTAAACAGCCCCAAGCCTCTTTTTTTTCCATTAAATTAAGCACATCTGACATGAAATTCAGAGAAACTGGGGGCACTAGTATTTGACAGCAGTTTTTATACTATAGCAACTTCTTAATATGTCTGCTTCAAAGGCTATCAGAGCAAATTCACAGAGCTAACACCTACCTCAGTACTCACTCCCACACCACCCCCAATTACATGTACTTTGAAAACAGAAATTAATAAATTGCATGTCAAATCTAATGACTGGCACAGAATCTTTATACTTCAATACCTCTACAAGCAATATTACTGATGAGAAATAGGCCATCACACCATTTGAAACTGAAATCCAGTGCACTATCCATTGCAGTCTACTCCTTTTTTTTTTTACTAACACTAATTACTACTTCACCGCACCAACTTTTAACCCTGGCTGGCTGAATTTGCTCTTCAGGATTGATATGAAATATTTTCTATAGCCTCACAGGTATTTTGTTCATTACTGTATATCAGTTCAGGTTTTATAACTATTCTTTCTAATCACATCTGAAATTCAAGCCAGCCAAGTTCCTGCTTTCATGAAAAGATCACAGGTAATGAAAAAATTTGAATAGGTCAAGTGATGTGAATATGCATGGACAAATCATTATCTGTTCTTCTCTTATTCCTTTGGTAAATGGGTAGATGAGAAACATAAATCATTGCTCAGCACGCATTCAACTTCCTCCTCTTGATTCATACTAAGTGAACACCACTGTCTGAAGTGCACACAGGAATTAGGCCAAACCACACTGTGGCTGCTTCATTTAACTCATCAGTTTACAGGAGGAAAAACCAAACAGAATTTGGATCTATGCAGAAATTTATCTTAAAGCTGAATTAATTTAAATTAAGGCTGCTGTTTTCCGTTTTTCCTCACAGATTTAAATGCTAAGCATTTAGCACTTTTCCTCTTTAATTTAACAGAATGCATATGTTAACATTACTTACAAAAGCTTTCCTGAAATAAATATATAGCTTAGATCTGGACCAAATCGTACATTCTCCTTTAACAGAAGAAAAAGCTTTCCAGGAAAAAAAAAAAATCAACCCAACAGTTGTCATAAAGCTTTATAAGAAGAGAGATATTAAACACTTCAAAAAAAATACTTGTCAGTAAAAGGACATATAAAATTTGATTTTTCTGGCTCAATACAAGTAGAAATGTGGGGAAGAGAAAGTTAATCGACTGGAAGAAACAGGAACAGCTTTCCAAAATATCCTACCTGATAAAGATAAGAAAGTTGCCTGATTTTTAATTTGATAAGAAAGACTGATTAGAAATACCTCATGGCAGAAGTGTATTATCCCTAAAATTTCCTAACCAAACTCTCTCCACCTTCCAGCAATTCAGTTTTCTCTTCCAGACATCACTCAGAAACATGGGGAATGTGAACATATTACAGAACAGTCTTGAACATGCTACAGCATTTCCCCATTCATACCTCTGTGTGTGTGCCCTATGAAATACCTTGTTCAACTAAGTATGGAGAGAATTTTCCTGGAATTAACTCTCTCCAAGCCACGTGACATTTCCACATCTCAGCACTACTATGTTTTACAGCAGATTCAAAAGTGATGCCCGAACAACCATGAACAAGTGAGCCTTGCTATCCCAACTGAGTGAAAAACACATAGCAAATGTATCAAAATAAATATGAATGACTATGGAGAGCTTCAAAGATGTTTCAGTTTGAATAAATAAGAGGGCATTGTCTCTATGAAAAATGCAGAATGAGACTTTAACACATAATTGCTACCATAGCTTTAAAACTGCTGCAGAAATACTCTCACAGCCTGAGAAATATATTTTGCATGCTAAATAAAAACTGACAAAAGATGTATATGCCCACATTGTCAGCGTGCTCCTTGCTGCCAAAAGCCAGTCTGCTGTCAAATAGATTATGTTCATTTGGCCTTTGGGAACGGTGGCATCTTAGAATTTCAATTTCAAAATATAATTAGGAAAAGAAAAAATAACCCCACAAACATTAAACTGGCTGGAGGAGGAACTCCTTGTTTTGAATCCTTAATTCAGGATCAGATTTTTTATTTGGTATTTTACTGGAAACCAGTGAAGCAGATAGAGATTGGAATGTACAAAATATTATGCCAGTACTGTACAGACCCATTTTCCTCAAAAACTCAAGTATTTCAATGGAAAAGAGAGTGATGATTGTGCAAGTCATGTCACAAGCTAAAATACCAAACTTTAGCCAAAAATCTATTCAATGGAGAAGAGCCACATATCCATGGAACATATTTCCTCTCACATACTATGGAAATATTAGAAAGTGTGATGGTTAAAAAAAAAAAGAATGGTTTCCCATGCAGCACTCTGCTTTTCAGTTTCTCTACCTATGATTACAAGGACTATTACCTAATAATGCATTAATTTTTTACCTCAGAAAGCAGAGATAAATGTTGAAATACATTTGGAGAAAAAAAACCAACAGATGGATTTAAGGGAATAACAGATTCACTTAACTAAACATTTTATTTCCTGTATCTTGAATAATTAACAAAAAAAGTGTTTACCAACAATTATATAACAGCTTTTATAGTAACACAAGGAGGAGAAAAACATTTAGCACTGAGTCTCATAAATAATTCAAAAGGTCTAATTTACCATAATCATGTCTGGCATTTATCTTCAGTAAATAATGTATTAGGCATATACTGTGCACTATTTCCTACAGTAGCTACTAGAGAGCATTAGGAACAAACCCATCTGTGTTTAGCATTCTGTAAATCAGTCCAGCTCTTGCATGCATAAAATGATTGCTGATGAAGCCATTTACCTATGCAATGGATAGAAACGACATCTTTTAATGTAAAATTAAATAAAAAGTATAGAAACTGCAACACAGATGAGGGGTTTCTTTGTGTACCATAAATATTCATAGCTTCCCAGCTGACAAAGCATACCTCCGAAACCATAGGAACCACTCTAGGAAAAGAAGTTGGGTCTTCCACATTCGCTGACAGGTTAATTTGCATAAGAGCAAATTAACATCTCAAAAGCCTTCTCTTTGCTAGCATTTTCAAGAAATCATCCACCATTACACTAAAACCACTGCAGCTAGACCTTGGCACAACAGAAGTGTGAGTTCTGGTGCTGTCCAGACTCAGGGCACTTTTGTTTGTTTGCTCCAAGCCCCACTGTTCCAGCTCCTTCTGTCCACACTGGCAGCTCCCAAGTCTTAATAAATGGTAGCATATACACAGCCACAGCAAAGTAATAAGGTTTTCCTCTAAGCTTTTGATTATTTCCTATTTTTTGCCTGTTAAATATGCAATTTACTTAATCCCTTCTGGAACTTGCATATTTTCAAATAATAGGGAATTTGAATTTATCACAAATACATCTCCCCAGAATTAGGGAACACACTAATGCAACTGCATTAGTCACATCAAACTGATCAGTCACATCTGTAGTTTGTGCCTTACCTGTCAGTAAGAATAAAGAACACAGTATACTATCTGTGCATAAAACAAGACTTGCACTTCTGTTAAAAGCTCACTTCCCTGTTTTTTTTTTCTTCAACTTTTTGCAATGTGTTTAACAGATATTCAAAATAATGTAAGCAGAATCTTGCAAAACTCTGGGCACTTTACTTCTTCATTTGATTTGTAGTGTTGCACATGTCCAGGACTTTGTAACACAATTATCACATTCTGGAGCATATGTACTCAAGTATGAAGTTTTACATTAATAATTCAAGTGAAATCAAGATCATACTTCCTCACATGAATTGAGGACACCAGGCAGCTAAGTTAAGTGGTCTAGTGAAATTTCACACATCCTAAAAAGTCCTATCCTTGAGATCTCCAAGAAATTTACATTAAACACACCCCATGGAGCACATTCAGCAGGATTTTCTGTAGTTTTCAAGCACATTTAATTTGTTTAGATTATCTTTATTCCATGTACAGGTATAACAAACACCAATACACACCACAGTCACATATTTCTTCACTCACCTCCTGGGCTTATTTCATCATTTAAAGAAAGGTTTTAGTTGTAAAACGTAGTTAGAATGTTTCATTTTAATTACAGCCTATCTTCTTGTATGATCCTTTTGTTAAGACTCATGTTCTGAATAGCAGCACTTTACATATCTCCTCTGAAATGAACCAGCCTACGATCGTGGATTACATAAAAGGCATTCCAAAAGACAGAAAATGTAGAATTATTTCAAGAACTGTTGCTTCTTTCACATTACATTACTAGACCAACCACTTAAATTAGCTTAAAAAAAAAAAGCCAGTACGAAATTTCAGAATAACTTTTTCTTTTCTATTTATATGTATATTACCTGTTCTAATTACAAAAGGGATGCATGAAAGAAGATTACCTGCTTAGTTACCCTTACATTCCCGGTTTTCTTGCTTCTCAACATTATAAATTGTCTATAACTTGTCTTTTTGACACCAAGGTAATACAGTTTTATAGGGCCAAAGCCAGTGTCTCCAGCAGACCAACACACCAGGTCCAGGAGACCTGAATTCAACCTAGTTAAACATAAACATCTGAATACTGGCACGTAATAACCACCAGCCAGACACATGTGGAACGAAGCCTCCCACCAACAGGAAAACCACTGTTTTAATAGGAAAGAAGTTCTAATTACATTTGCTTACTGAAATCTTTAGGTCTCCATAAAGAAACCACAGAAGGATGTTTTTAAAATGGAAATATGTACCTTCAGCAGTAGAATAAATAAAGCAAATTAGATGAACCCTCTGCATCTTGTCTGTAATCACACCTGCATCAAACACCACACAAGGAGAGATGCACCCTCATTATGAAAGAAGGGCCCTTGAGAACAGACAGGAGCATATAAATATAGATGCTCCAAAGACTCAAAGAGCAGAAAGCACAAAGGTAATTTATAGACATATTGTTGAAGGCGATACTGTTCAGATGACACTGCATAATTTAATCACACATAATGGCATAACAAGGCTTTCATCTAAATACCTTTCACTCTTGAATCTCAACCAGCCAAAAAATCCCAGTTAGTTGCAAGCAGTTTCTTAACCCTTACTTATTTTAATTTCCCTTTAATTGTCAATGCTCATTGAGAACCTCCATCTGAAGTTCTACTACTAAATAATAAGAATGCAGAAAATACTTCCTGTAATATGTATATTTCATCAGAAGCAACTATGTGTGAACCAAATAAAACTGCAAACACCTAAGTTACTACATGCAGAACACCACAAATTGCATTTGTTCATCGTGGCATTTTATGAAAGTCAAGCTAAGACCTATATCCAACTTCAGCCTCTTGACTAAAAAAGGAATCACTTTCACAGCAGAAGTGCCTACTGTCAGTTTGTCAAGTCCAGATAAAACCTAATTCCATAATCCATGAAGAAAAGGAAAAACCTAGCAGAAACCTTAGAACATTATACTATGAGGATAAATGTCAGGCACTAAATAAGCATGTCCATGAAAACTTCATGCTGTAGCTTTCTGATACCTCTGAGCTACTGCCATAATCTCAGACTGAAAGACAAAGCCAACTATTCTGATGTCTAAACATACCATAAAGGGAGTAGTGATTAAAGAGTCCTTTCACTAATAGACTTTCCACCACCACAGCAGTCTGTCACTAAGATGGAGCTACTAAATAAATGGGTGCTGAAACCTCTGAAAGCCAGAAACAGTGGGATGTGGGATTGATGGTCCATAGCACCATTTCAGTGGACAAAAAAGTAAAATAAAAGTCAGGTGAGAAATCCACTCAGTCAGTTGTCATCCTTAGAGCTGTCTTTATTTAATTTTAGACAACAGGTGCATGGTAGCTCATTTTACAGTTTTAAAATTTCAGATTAATTTTAGATTCCTATCACATTACAACAAACCTTTATCCCTTATCACACAAAGAGCACACCTACTCATACAACACTCTAAGACACCTCTAAAATAGTCTTTGTACACTCACAGAAACAAGGAAAATCTAAGACAACCCTCTATATGCTTGCACAGAGAGGCACAGAGACTTGAAGGAGTTCTTATCCTCCTTCAAATCCTTATGAGGGCAGGCAGAGCAGTACAAGATTTAGAACTAGAGTTTTCAAAGAGTTTGGGGTTTTTTTTCCTCTGCAATATATAAACCATCAAATTGATTAACAGCTAACACACACACAGCAGCTGCTTCCAGACACTTCCTATCTATTTGTCAAATCTATTTGCATCTTCTCTTAGATAGGAATATGCTCCTGAAATTGTCCCTGTCAGGGTGGTGACCCATATTTATATGGAAGCTACTGTACTGTGCTAATTTATGTTAAATGACAATACAAAATAAAACAAAGCAGGACTACCCCCCTCATTCATCTATAATATCATCATCCATATTAGGATTAAATTATACAGGTACTATTAAAGTATAAGTACACCTATACCACAAAAGACTAAACTCAACCCCTAAATTTCTCACCATATTTCTAAGACATTTTTTCTTTCTTTAAGGAATACACTGGTTTCTCCAAATTATATTTAAATATTGATTTATAATAATGACTACACAGCAAGAACTACAGATTTAAAATGTAAAAAAACTAGTAAGATTAATTTATGCAAACTACATTAAAGAGAGGTGAACTCCCTAATTCAAAAGGTGAGAACACAGTTACAGACATCATAGCAAAAGAAAGCATTTTTTCAAAAATAGCATCCTAAAGTCTTTGAGTTGTAAGACTACAAATGTGCTGAAGGCTGAGGAAAACATTCCCTCTTGTTTAATCACCATAACTCTCCAGGACACTGATGGCACTGCTGCTTTTCAGCATCACACACATGGCACCTGCTGCCAAAGGGTAGTTCCCAGCAGTTTAACCCCCTTCAGCAAAAAGCATCTTGAAACCTGAAGGGACAGTCAAAGGTCAAACAATATTTACAACATCTCTCAACTTCCTTTTTTTTAAACCAAATTCTCCAGCAGCTTCATAACTAACTCCTTTATTGACCCTTGTATAGCCTGAGCATGCAGCCACATTTGCCAATCTGTCTTCACAGAATCATAGAATGTTAAGGGCTTGGAAGGGAACTTAAAGATGATCTAGTCCCAAACCCCCTGCCATGGGCAGGAACACCTCTCATTAGACTGGGTTGCTCAAGGCCTTATCCAAGCTGGCTTTGAACACTGCCAGGCCACTTAACACTTCAGTCACCTAAAACAAATATTAATATCAGAATTAGATTTGAGATCAAAAAAAAAGGTCTCTATCTTCCAAAATAACAGAGGTGTGTGAGTTCTCCACTGCAAATAATCACAGATGGAAAGCAGTGATTAAATGCCATTTTATTAATCCAGAACTGCAAAGCACTAAACAACTGGACTGAAGCATGAGCTGAAGATCTCTTTTATGGAACATGTATGTGACAAATTACACACACAGATACACAGAAACACTTTGAAGAAAATGGAAATGCCCTAAGGTTTAGTTTGAAGTCCATCACATATTCACCATTTCCTTTTAGCAGTTCTCTGAGAGCAACCCCTCCACTTCTGTCCTAGATTACCATCTTCCAATATGATAACAATAAGAACCAGATCAGAGTAGGAAAAAAATAGTGAGGTCATGTCATCTTTTGTCCCACAATGAATATATTGAGTTTTTAAAACATGAAGCAGACAATAGTAAGTAGATAAATACTTGTAACTAGTGGATAAATAAAAGCTCTGATTTTAGCTCTTGCATGGAAACCACATGCATGTATTCAGGTGTACTTGTTAAGACATGAGGGAAAGGAAATACATAGAAATGGTATTACTATATTAAACCTGTTTATTTGTCATCTTAATATCACTTTCTGACTTCCATTTAAATTGCGTTGTTCTATAACAACAGCTAATCATGAATAAGTATGGTCTTACACAACATAGACTGGAGAGAGAACTTAACACTTGAACTTAAAGTGAGCTTTAGAACAAGAAAGTATGTTTTTAGCAATTATCACTATATGTTTCCATGCACCTGCAAAGGCTGCAGAAAATTAAGCATATTAAGAATTCAGTCAGTAAAATACCTTGTTCACATAACCAGAACTCATCACCAAACAGCTCTGCAGATTGGCACTGCAAAAAAAGACTATACATTCTAAATGAGATTGAGTGCTCTTCTTATCATGAAATCCAATTTTATCTCTGTCTCATTTAATAAAAAGTTTTTGACAAATATTGTCAACATTTATTATATGTGTGCAGTATAAAAAACCCCTGCCTTCTTAGCAAGACAGAGCAGTAAATAAAATTACAGAGCTGATGCAGCCGTTCTCAGTTGCTGTTTTGTGTTCAATGACAGCCTCACACATTCTGCCTGGTTATTTTAGGAAAGACAACATTTAAATCTGACTGTATTAACAAATCTAATATGTGCAAAAAACATGCTCAAAACTGGTGACTTCAACATAACAAGGGGAGCAACAAGGACTCAGTAGTGACATGCTACTAGACAACTTAAAGAGGATGGCATACCAAGGAACACAATTTGTGAATTAAATGTTTGTGAAATACACACAGATACTTTTTAGTTTGGAACACAACTCATATTCTTGGTCAGTTTGACGTAGGTAAGTTTTCTGAAATGTTTGACATTAAATTGGGTTTAAAAAATGCTCTGTTGTAACACTGAACTCCCAGAGTTTCCATAGCACAACAGTGTCTGCCAAATTTCTTTATTCATGATTGCAAATCTCAAGCTGTTTGATGCCTTTTTATAGACTCATTTTCTGGGGAGAAAGAAGTTATTACCTATAAATTCTGACGGAAAAGTCTATATACCCATTTCATGATTTTAGAGTAAATTCTGAAAATTGGTCAACTTCAAGATTAAAAACTAGTAGAGCAAGTCATTCTATCTCTAGTAACCAAGCCCAGCTCTTGTCATAAGGGGACTATCTGGGACTGGCTTAGGACTGGCAAAAAGGACATATTTCCTTACTGCCTCCTCGATAGCCTAGAAATAGATCCAGTGGGTACAACAGCAAAATCGGTCACACCAGCAAGGAACACAAGTGTGGCTTTTGCTTTTCTCACTGGGCTTTTTGAAGGTTCAATTCCTCTTGCTGCTTTTTCAAAAACAGTAAATCTTGCCCTTCTGAGTGAGCAACCCATGGCACTTTTCAAAAAGCACCAATTCTGCCACAACTTGGCTCCAGAAAAGCAAAGCCATCGGACAACTGATGAGTGGAGCACATCAGTATCTTCAGTTTAGCATGCCAAAAGAGAAGGCTCTGTCTACTTATGTACCAAAGTTTGTTCTATTTATAAATTGGTTTTCATACCTAAAAACCCTTCAGCATTTAACAATTTAAGTGATAATTCCTTTCTTCCTTTGGTAACACTATTACCATATGCTGTTTTAAAAATCTCTATTTCACTTGAGAATATCCTGTTAAATAAACCACTATTTTATTTAGAAATTCATAAAATGGCACAGAAAAGTCTATATCCTAGTTTGCACTTTTCCCCCAATAAATGCAGTTGAGACTGGAACAGATGCTGTGGTCTAGTCTCATTCAGTGCAGCTGTAATTATATAATTTTAGCAATTAATTCTGACTGGGGCTTTGCTCAGCTCTGACTGAATGTTCTGTGGTTGATTGTACAGAAAGTGGCCTCGTGTGATTCGTTTCCTCTCTGCAGTGAAACATTGAGATTACAACATTTGATTTCAGCAGCCCGAAAAAAAGGACAAGAAATCCTGAAAGCTCTTTAGGATTCAAGTGATAATTTAAAAAGCACAAGCAAAGCAGAAGACAGGGTTTCTACTCAAATCCTGTTGGAAAAAAAAAAAAAAGAGAGAATGGTAGAGTACAGTTGCCTATATATTAGGGTAAAAGGGAACTCTAGATTTCTGCCACAGCTCAGAGAGTTATCTATGAAAATGCAGGAGAAGGATGAAGCAGATGAACTGAAAATTCAAATCTCATTATTTAGTTTATGTCATCAAAATAACTCTATCTGCTTAATATTCAAAACATCTGAAATGAATGAGAATTAATCCAGAGAGAGAAACTAACACCAAAAAATGGTTTTCAAAAGGTAATGTTGCAGCATAAGACATAAGGCTAAAATAAATACTATTTTGGAGATTCAATAATTTCATGAACAGCTTTCAACCAGATATAGGATCCAAACCATTTTGTAGAGTTCGTACTTCACAGGAAAGTATTTTTATTTTCCGCAAAAATTAATGATTTCATGGCATCTTCTGAAAAATTTGGAATTTGACTGTGAATTATTTTTTGTAGTCTCAAGTGGAACATACACTTTCCGTGTTACAGATTTTGACAACAGAGACTGCTTTGCAGTAGTGCTACTCAACAATAAGGTACTCTGAGATCCACTGCCTCTACAGTTTTAGGGTTGGGGTTATTTTTACTTGCATTAAATTCATTAAGTCACTTGGATTTCAAACAGAAAGCTCCAGTAATTACATGAAGTAGGAATAAGACCACAAAGAAGTACCTGCAACAGAACTACTTACAGACACTTATGTGAAAAACTAAGTCAGGATGATGTCCACCAAACAAGGAAAACAATCTGTTAGATATTTAAATTATAGATATTCATTACATAGGTGTGCAAAGACTTCTCCTCCTTATCAGTGGGAACACACTCTTTACATATTACACAACATTCTTGTCATTTGCAAGTATATCCTTTTCACATTCTCATACAATGAGAAACTTTTCAGCTGCAGAAAAAAGAAAATCATCTTAAGAAGGAATAAGAAAAATCTTTCTGTAAAGTAACATGAGGGCTCCCAAGGAAGACAGCGAGAGCCAGCAGAAGCCAGTGTGATGCATGTGCTCCCAGAGCACGCGTGGCAAGGACATTTCTCATCTATCATACTTTCCATTATAAGTGTTCCTAAGTTAACTCGTCAACATTCAATTCTAGTTGTCATCTCATCAAATGAACGTTTAAGATTATAAAGCTCACAGAGTTTTATGTATGAATACGAGCATAGGTGCCTTTTTTCCCCACAGAGGTTTAAGTTCGCAGTTCCTAGTCTATGTTAACTATGGTTTAATGATTAATAGCAGCACAATAATTGGTGTCCAGTGTCCATTCATCATAGGGGTTCCATTTCTTCATGGAGTTCCTCTTTATGTAATGAATGTAGGACTTTCACATTGCACCTGACAGCTTGATTAATGATGCTACAGTGAGTTTCTCACACAATAAGCACAGTGTAAGAACTGTAGGTGTCAATTCAGCCCAATTTCAAGTCGATTTACTGCTCTTTACAGTTAACAAAGGGTAAAAGAGGTGTACATATTGTAAAGTGCTCTTTTAAAACTAATTTTGGGTGCACCCATCTCTGCTATTTTAGCTATAAGGACAAAACACAAAGAAGCTACTGATACCTAATCAGGTACAGAGTCTGTTTAAAACAACAGACTACAAACTACGCTGACCGTGTATCAAATATTTACTATGCCAGGTTATGTTTCTGATTTTCTTTTTAGTTGTTTTATGACAAAAAAAAAAAAAATTGCAAGCAATAAATAAGGAACTGAAGTGAAATGGCAGAAGAACAGACATTGAGACACAGGACTCCTAACTCACAAAGCCTTTCTCAGTGCTTCAGTGTTCCCAACAGACGAGTGCAGGTTTCCCTTGCAGGTTCATTGTAGATGAAGGCTCCCACAGCTGGAGTTCCAAATCTAACTGCACATCCAGTTTTGTCAGCAAATCAAGCACTTAATGGTTTCTTCAAACAGGTTTGCTGATGTAAATTGATTTCTCTGGGCTAAGTAATTTTAATTGACCTTTCCAAATAGTCACACTAACAAATTATTTTATCAAGGAATTTAAAAGTAATTGAACTAACAAATATAATCTACAATGACACAGCAAATTACACGAGAAACCAGCAGTAAGAAACAGTTTGGTGTAGTTGATATTGCTGTCAACTACCTGTTTTATGCTCTTCCTGTTATGTGTGCTAAAGATGCCATTTATAGTTCAAGAGATAAGCCCTGTAAACAAATCACTCCTCCAGCTCAATGCGCAGCAAAGATTATTTAAACTACAATGTTACCAAAACTTACAGTGCTGAAGTCCTACAGTGTACTCAACAAGCAAACACACACACAAAACACACCTACAGTGGAAAGAAAGCAAACCAGTCAGGTTATATATAAGAGCTCCAATGGTGCACCTGAATTTGTTTCTGTCCAGCATGGAAAGTTATGCCTAAACTTCATTGCCCTGAAGCCACCACAATTTATGTTGTCACCCATAATTAGCATAAATGAATAAGGTATGTTTTCTGTAGCCTACAATAATTATGACAACAACAGTCATATTGGATGAACACAGTATTCACTGCTAGAGTGTCCAGCTGCAGATGCTTAAATGTTATAGAGATAAAAGAAGTAGGTGTTAATGTTCTCCACATATATTCTCCTAGGCATTGAAAATCTGTGATGTAAGAACTTCAAGATAAAAGTAGCATCTGCATCCATTTAATTTTTAATAGTCTTTGGTAAACTTTCCTCTGTGCACTTGCCTAATTGCCTTTTGAATGTATTTATACTTTGGCATTATTAATATCCCATGACAATGAATTACATAGATTATGTCTAATGGAAACAGCATCTCCATTATATCAAAACTTTTAACTGAACTTCATATGATGCTCTTCAACTCCTTTGTTAAAAGAAACTGTGAATAATTTCTTGATCACTTCTTCCCTGTCACCAGTGATTTTACACATCTTTCACACTATCCTTTCTCTCCTTTTCAACCCTTTTGTGTGCTAGTCTTAATTTCACCCTGCAAAGGTGTCTTGCTCATTTCATGATATTAAAAGATTTGCCTCTACCTTTTCTCATTCTACTGTAACCTTACTGAGATGGAAAATCAGCACTGCATATTTTATTCAAGATTTGAGTCCAACATGGATTAATAGCCTCGCACAATAACTTGTTTCATTTTGTTCCATTCCCAGCAATTCTTACTGTCCTCTTTGTCAATTTGACTTCCACTCTGCACAAAGCATATTCTATAGGGCCCAGTTGAACCACCAAATTTGCTTTTTATAAAGGGCAGATATCAAGAGTGACCATGTCATTTGTTGAACTGAACAGCGTTTGTAATACAAAGCCTCCAAGCTTCAACTCAAAGTTAGAAAGCAAACACTGCAATTTAGCCAAACACAACTGCAATGTAGCACTTCACTATTCTTGTTTTTCATCAAACTCCTGGATTCCAGAAGTCTAAGGAAGTAGTAGACACATGAATAAGGTCATACTGAATGTATCAGGATATATTGGTGGATTGCAAAATTTTCTGTATTATTCTGCTTTCCAACTGTAATGCCTATAACCAACTGCACAGTTGAAATTGCTCCTGGTCACATGAATATTATCCCATTTAACTATATTCCTTGAAGGAGCTGTTGCTTTCAGTGGTAATCTTAAGCTCATGAAAGAAAACGATCTGCCTTTTAAATCTTTCAAATTTAAGAATCCACTAAAATATACCATCCTAAGGAAGAGTACTGTTTCAGTTCAATTTTTAAATATAAAGTATGACAGATTTCAAAAATTATAAGGGACAAAGTAATATGAAGAGATATTTTTAAGCTCATTTGAAATTCTTTCATCTTTTATTCACTATCTCTTGCAGCTGATGGAACTCAGTCCACAATACAACTCAGTTGCTAGGCCTTATTTCCATTTCTATGGAAGCATATCTTGAATCCAGAAAAAAATAGCAAAGGATTTAAAATATTACATAAAATAAGCCTGATTTTTTTCTGCACATGGCCAAGATCTGAATGGATCTCACTTCTAGAGCAGACAAAAGAAGAAATAAGAACAACTGATAATACTAAGCCAGGACCAGAACAGGACAAAAGCACTGTGATTAGGACTAAATACAGAATGGCTGATGTGTGCAAGCAGTGCTGTATCTCCATGGTACCACTTAAATTCAACAGCTGATACAGCACGAGATAAGTAAATCTGAAAACAGACCGTAGTTCTTGGTAACTGCTGCTTTAAGCTGTATTGTGTCCCAGTAACATGCACACTTCCCTGTCCTTTTCCAGGGTTTACATGTTAAAATATAAGAAGAAGAAAATAGAAACATTAAATTAAGCAACTAGGGGAAAAGGAAAATTACCACATTTTCTTTTTTAAAGGAAAACAGCTTGGTTTGAATTTTAAGAAGGGCAAAAACAAAGTAACAAGTAATTGTCCTAGGAACTACTGACATTGTGCTAGACTTCTTAAAGAAGTTTCAACCTGATGGCCTAGTAAGAGTCCTCAGATTTTTCAGCTGCAACACTCTGCACGTTTAAAAAGCTTTTGCACTAATGAATATTTGCTCATTTTAGTCAAACACTGCAAGCTTTCTCAGTTTCTGATATATACAACACAAAGAAAAAAAAGAAACCAAGGAAAAAATGGTGTAAATATATTTTGGAGAAGAATGATATTTTGGGGGAAATTCCCAATTGATGCAAGATAAGTTTTAGGAAGTCCTACAAAAGAAGTGCCTTTGAAGCTCTTTCCATCTTGAACAGAAACCATGGAGATACCACTTTGAGAACTGTTATCTCTGGCAGAGCTATCTGTACCTTACGAAAGTTGGTTTCCATTGAAGTTTGCCCAACACACTCTCTAATTATTAGAATGTTTTCCTCACATGTCCAAACTATTTCAGTTGCTATAACAACTTAACCACTGTATCACACATCTTAAAAATATATAAATATGTATTTTCAGAAAGGGTAAAATTCCATTGGCAAATGATGAACACTGAGAAATGGGATAATCCAAATGAAGGGCCTGTAAATGTTTCATTTCCCATATTCTGCAGCTGCCCATCTTCAATGCCAGCAGCACAGTCACATTTCCCTGGGTTCTCCAATGACTGTGAAGTGAAAACTGCTTTCAAAGAGTGTGAACCAACAATAACTCCAAAGCAAACTTGGGGTGCTTCTCATCCCCCCATATCATCAAGCTTTTCAGAGCATGTATTGAGAAACATAAAAAAACATTAGGAATGAAATGGTATCCACTCAACTTTTCGGGAGACTAACATCTTGTGAGAAGTTGGAGTTTAGTTATTAGTGATAACAGACCCTTCTGTACGCTCTAAAATATGAAATAGCCTGTTAACTATCTATAGTGAAAGAAAACTGTGGGCCAAGTACAAAAGACAGCAAACAAATATGCCAAAGCCTTACCCTGCAAATACAACTGAATTTAAAAGCCTCTCCCTAGTTTTGAACCATATGAAATGAGCTGAAACCCTCTGCTACTTTCCCAGAACGGATCCTACCAGACTGCTTTTAAGTTTAATCCCTTTTGAAGACTATGGCAGAGAATGGGAGAATGGCTGTGCTTTACGCTTTTCAAACACCTTCCCTCAATTTTCAGAAAGTACTTTACAAACATTAATGTGCCCATATCCACAAGAAAGATAAGGAAAAGATTTAATAACCTGAAGTAAATAACTTTTACAAAATCCTTCCAGCTAAAGCTGGTATCCACTAACTGCCATCACTGCCATAACACCAGCCAAGAGACTCCCTACTTTTCTGTCTCAACACAGAATATATCATGACAAGAAGCAGCCAGGAAAGTACACAGCCTTGAGGGAAGAGAAATAGTGGAGGGAGGTGTAGAACCAGACTTGAACCTGTTTTGTATCACTTTTCCTACTCCTCCAAATTAGAAAACCAAAATTAAACCCCCCTGCCCTTCAAACATTATTTTTTTCTCACATATTCAAAACCTAACTCTAAACTCAGATTTACTATTCTATTTTGCAATTATTCCAATACAATAAAACATCATACCCTGTACCTGACACACACAATCATGAGTATCAGAGCTCATGAATAAAAATTATGTAAAAGACATTATACAGTTTGACAGAAATTAAACCACAAATAGGAAAAAAAATACAAGATCTGTTAAATTCAAAATTTCAATTTAAACCCAAAAGAATTATAACTCCAAATTCAATTTTTGCTTAAAAAAGCGATTTCTAGAGCCAAATAAAAACCTCAGAAAAAGTTTGTTTGAAAAGATTTAACTGTAAAATAATTGAAAATATATATTGTAAAACTTTTTTTTAATGCAAATACCATCTTTTCTAGAAGACCTGCCCTTTTTGATTATCAACCATATTAAGACATCAATTATCAGAATGCCCTCATCATGTTTTTAATCAATAAGCATATCAGGTGCACATACCCTAACTTCTTTCCTAAGAAAATTCTGAAGGTTGATAAAGCTGATACTGAATTCTTCCTGTGCCCACAACTAAGCAATACATGTAAGAGTCGAAAATTCTGTTCCTAGCAGCCTGATGAATTCAGTAAGTATTTTAGTTTCCAGAATTCAGCCTACAGTACTGTGATAAACCAAAGGGAATGGTGGACATGGGGGGATTTCTACTTGCTAACTAGACCCCAAAGTATCTTGGTGTGTGAGAGGATGAGGGGAAAAAAAAAAAAGTGTCTGATATTACAATTTACTTTGGTTACTACATAACAAGTGACCTAAACCAACATTTTAACCAGTATTGTCTCCTTTCAGTTGTTCGTGGCAATTACAAAATCCGGGCACTGCACTTTCAAGAAATAATGCTTGACATCAGGATACCTTTCATTTTTATTCATTGGTTTTCAAGGTGAACAGCTAATAACCTACAATAAGTTAAACTATCCACTTCAGATTAATGGTATTGAGTGTAAAGTATAACAATTTAGTGCTGTACTCCCCCATAGGATATATGGGTGAATGAACATGATAAAAGAATCCTGCCAATGGTCCTTGGGACACACAGACACATGTGGTACCAAGAAGTGACTTTTTCAACCCTTTGGAATAGAAGATGGTCAGTACAGCCCACATTCATGCTCAGAACATGCATTCACCTCAACACTTCAGATCATTCAGGCAGTAGTTAACAGCTGCAGACCATATCCATCCAGTGATGGCACAATTCCATGCTGCCACTCTCAACAGCACAGCAAGGACCTGCTCCATGGTTTATTTTATCTTCATGACTAGCTGAGCATGCTGTTTCAGTAATCCAAATCAAATTACATTTTGCTCAGGCAAATTCTGAACTTGACAGAACATTTAAAAGTCTGACGCAAAGAGAAGTCACACGATTTTTACTCACTTCTTGAAGTCCATAAATGCTTTCAAAGGCTGTTTCTCCATTTTCTTTCAGAATGTCATCATTTTTACTGTGCATCCTCTAAAAGATCATTTACAAAAAAAATTACTCTTCATGTTGTGCCTGGATTCTGATGCAGAAGGAACAGAATCTCTAGAGATTGTGTGAAATCTCATGTCATGTGATTTACTCTATAGCACAGCAATAGTCCTCATTATGGCAGTTCTTATATTGAAAGAAAGCAGTGAAACGTTTTCCCACTTGCTGTAAGAGTTCTATATATATCAAGTCATATACAACAAAAATCATCAAATGCTGTGTTTGACTGTGAAAGGTTAAACAAAGCTGTACACAGACAAAGAAACCAAAATATAGTGTACCCATATTTAAAATCCACAGAATGTTAAACTTGCTTTTGATGTTCAGCAATAAACTCTATAAGTATAAATATCTGATTTGCATTCGGCTACTCCAGTACATACAGAACTAGAATTTTATCTTTTTTAAATACTCTTTCAATTTAAATTAATAGTATTTGAATTCTGTATTTCAAAATTTACATGAGATTACAGAAGAACTATGGAAGAATAAAGAGGTCATCTTAGACAAATGAAAAGCCTATAATAATCACCATCATACAGTCATCAATAACAATCATTATATATAATAAAAAGCCCTCTCCATTTAGAAATAGCTTTTAGATCACTGCATCCAATATTTAGATTTATAGTACATACATCAAAACAATATTTTTTTGGCAGGAATTTGAAGAAAATTTTAGAATTTTAACTGTCATTTTTCATCACTAGTATTTTTTAATAATAGGAAACATAGTATCATAATGATACATTAAATCAATTCTGCTGATGTTTGTCAACTGTTATCACCAATAATTCTCTTTGAACAGATGATCCCATTTTCCAATTTCTAACCAGATACGTATACTATCTAACATCAAGTAATTTTCCTATATTTCAGGAAGAAGGTTCAGGATGTCTTCAACTGCAGTGCAGAAACCATTGCAACCCTAATAGATATGTAAATATCATAAGAGCCTCTCTGATTTGTAGCAGCTAACTGCCCATGAAAAGACATGACAGCCCTTCCAAGCTGTTTCATTTATTTGTAAGGGTTAACCTGAACATAAATGGTGGGGAGGAATGCAGAGAGCTTCGTTTTCCACTGTCCTTCAACCTCACCTGTGATCAAGGTGCAATGCCCACCCTCTCCTATTTTGTCATTCATTCAGACTGACAGATGGGACTGGATTGTTTCATATGGTAGGAAACCGCAGGAAGAAGTGAATACTCATTTTTGTATCTGGAATTTAATTGCCAGAAGGAGAGCAGTTGAGACTTTGGGGGTTTAAAGATCAGCAGATGAAAGATCTGTTCCTACACACACACACACACACTTTTGCCATCCGGCAGTCGCTGCCGTGGCTTTTCGTCTATGGACATGTCTCTTTGCATTTCATTCTTTAATTTCTTCCATCTAAGCCCCCTTTTCTGTATATTACTTTTTTTATACCCCTCTGCACAAGTCTGTCATAAATTGCCACTTTATGTCCTTTGATTCCTTTTCAGGGTCATTATAAAATGCCAGTTCTTAAATCAGCAACATGAATTCACCCTCATTGGACTGTAGACTAGCAAGAGTCCACTGTTTCTCTCCATATGATAGGGAACTCTTCCTCCTCTTTTCCATAAGTTAACCTGACCATAAAACTGTCTGCCTCTGGTTTTTTTAATGGAATACTAAATGCCTCCTTAGCATCTAACCCATCCCCAACAGGAATGTCAGACTAAGAGGCCTAGATGCAGTTGGCAATTTGCAGGTAAGTTTTACTTCTCAATTATGAGTGACTCCAAGCAAAGGAGACCCTGTCAAGGTTTTCACTTCCAAATAGCTGAAGCATTTGAAAAAATCCATTCTTTTCCCTCTCCATCCCCTTTCCCATCCTGTTCCCACCACTGCAAAATGCCAAATTAGTCATAGGAATACTTCTCAGTGGGGGAAGGGACATAAAAGTGACTTCAAATGTTTTAAGTTACTTACAGAGGCAATGATTTCTAAAAAGGGCATAGAGTGCATGTTTTCTGGGTATTCAGCACAAAAGAAAATCAGAAAAACAAAACCTCAACATGTCAGTGGAGGTAGGTAAAGAGTTACAGGCTAAAGCAAAGATAAACCTGGTAATTATGCCAAAGTAAGAATATTAATTGCTAATCTGGAATAAAGTCTTGTTTTCTACATGTGCCGACTAGCAACAGTATGTGTTTCAGACAAAACCAACTACAGAGAAGATATTACAGAATTCATCGCCATTAACTGAAATGAAAATACTGCACTCCAAGTTATAAACAATAATTTCCTTTGCAATCATATAGAATGTTTAAAATTTCATATTCTAGTCAAAGTACTTGGGGATGGAAGCTCCCTGGAGCAGACTGATGAAGGCAATGTTTAGTTGCTTTTTGTTGAAAAGACAAATGCTGTCAGTTCTATTGCTCTCCCTCACAGTCCACTTTACAGCTCAACATCCCACTTTAAGGAAGAGAGCTAACCAATCCAAGCTGAATTTTACAATTTTTGATTGATGGGGAAAAATGCAACATTCAGGTGTTTTGCAATAGCAATTTCACTTTGTTAATGTGGCCAAAATAGTATGACAAAGTTCAGTATTCAGCCAGTCATAAGCTCACCTTCTCTGTTAAGCTTATCTATTAAATGTATTGAGTCAGAACCAAGTCAAGGCAAACATTTCAAGAACTTCCTATCATGAATTTCCCCAGTTGTCTCTGAAGAGTGAGAAGCTACACAAGGCTAAAGAAGCTGTCCAATAAACATTCCACTTCGGATGATCTTGTGCCATTTTGCAACTACAATGTATTTGAGCTATTTATACCAAGCAGCTCATTCACTAGCATATACATTACTAGCAGATACTTGTTTTCCTTCTTGTTTCATTACTATTTTTTAGTAAGATTACTGGTAGCAGCACACTGTGATCCTGCTAAGGACACCCACATGCTTGCTGTTCTATACATTTGTTTCTGTAAAAGATGCAGACTCGCCTAAAAATTCAGCTCAGGAAATAAATGTTAACAAGTTGTCATTCTTAGTTCTTGCCTTCAAGGGGATCTTAGAACATGGACTTGACAGCTCTCTAGTTATGCTACATTGAGATACCTTTATGTAATATCACTTATTACTATTAGTACCTTTAAGCAAAAAGGACGAAATAAGCATAATTTCTATTTCCTGGGATATTGAAAGCAAATCTCCTTATGCTCATACTTCCTCCAAATATGCAGAAATAGCTCTGTAAAAAGAGGCCAATAAGAAGATTTGTGTATGTATTTTTTATCATTGCATAATAAGTTTCACTGTACAAAACCATTTTTAGTGAAGGAGTTGGTACAGAATAACTAGAGCTTTTAAAAGTCAGTCTGGCTGATTCTAGACTTCACATAGGAATGCCTGGAGAATGACCAAAAACTTTTCACTCTATTTCTGCTCACGATTCCATCACAGGAATGGGATGAGCTCCCCAACTGAGCCTCTTGAACTGCAACGGTGTGATTTGCTAATGGCTGTGGTCTACAAGTAAAACTAATGAACATAATGAAACTACACATATTCCCTGCTATTCACTGCATAAGTAATGGAAGTAATTACTTTCAATTTCTGGTCACTGCTAGCACAACATACAGGTCCTTGAAGATTGCAGACTCATTCTTATGCTGCATCAGCCTCACAGAGGAACGTGGGCACATTATCATTTGAAGAGGCCTAACAATGGTCGGGGGATATATTCAACTGCTACTTGTATATCTAATAGGCACATTGTACAGCATCAATAGATGAAATTGTTCACATGCTTTTCTGTGAATACAAATATACTACTAGCAAGAATGTCAAACAAATTAGAGCTGAAATAACACTCGATGCACAGAAAAATGAATAGGAAGGACATGAACCACTCACAGAATAAAATGGACAAAGTAATAGAATTTGTAAATGTAAATCTGCATAGTGAGCATTATAGTTAAAGGCTCTAAAATTACTGGCAGCTGGGAGCACTACAGCATAAGTTTGCTTAGATCCCCAACAGTAGCAGAAAAGCACTACACTGCTGTTCATGAACTCTCCAGTAGACTCAGAACCAGCACCAGTGGCATCTGGAGGGATAATGCAGAGCCCTCTTCAGCTGAAGGGGTGTCTTGGTTTGATGCAGGATTATTGTACAATTCTTTGATGCTTTCAAAAGGGCCTAGCAATTCCTGAAAGGAAAGCAACTAATAAACATCACAGAAGTGATCAAAGACATTGTTAGCTTTGTGGTTGATGTAGCTTTATGTGAGAGGCTATGACAACTCTAAGTGGTTCATAGCAGAATTATCTTCAGCAGCAAATTAAGATCACATATGAAAGAAGTCTGCAAGGAAAGAGATTACAGAGTCAGAATCACATTAAGTGATCCATCAGCACATGTACCACCCAAAACTCATAGGAAGTCTAACTCGCCTCATCAATTCCCCCTTTCAAGTAACAATGCCTTATAATAACAATTATAGTAAAACCAATGATCAAATAACTCATTTTAAAAAGGGGGTTGGCCTACAAATTTCTAATAGCTAAGCTTCTTCAGGGTGTAGGGATCCAAGCATTTGGTTCAGGTGCAGGTAGATGTTTTATGAAACTTGATCACAAAGCAAAAGTTTGTAGTTCGGTAACAAAAAAAAAAAAAATTAAAAAAAATTCCAAATTATATACAAGCACGCTAAAAATGAACCCTGAGTTCTAACCTGGAAAATGAAAGGACAAGGTATGAAAGCTAATACTATTCAAAAAGCCTGATCCAGATGGAAACTTTATCTTTCAAATGAGAAGTTTATCCACTTCATCCCTTCATAATTTGCAAATCAGATTATAAAATGATGCACAAGCATTGGAAACGTAGTTATTCAATCTTTAGGATGCAAAATCATAGCTGACCTCTCTCCTTGAAGAGTAACAAATCTAACCCTGCACAAATCTTTAGAAGACATCAAAAAGGACTCACCACTATACTTTCTTAGGGTCTTACTCATGCTGCCATCCTGTGACAAAAAACAGTAAATGCAAGAAAAAAGTTCCACAGAAAAATCCCAGACCATTACCGAAGCACTTCTGAAATTCCTTCCCATCTTTTAAGCTTAGAAGAAAGTCTTGCATTAAACATAAAACTTCAAAATACAACGCCTTAAAGGGCTGTGTAATTGCTTTACCATTTTCACGGTGATAAACTGACACTTCTCCTAATCTCTATTACAGAAATTGTCACAAAAAGGAAGAAAAACTACTAAATAGGTCAAGCTAATAAAAGCTTATTATGGATCCAGTGTGATTTTTTTTTTCCTGCTGTAACAGTGTAACAGGTAAAATTTCCTTGAGAGCCTTATGGCAGTGTCAGGAGACTAAAATGCTTCTCCTGATTTGATGAAATAAAGTACCCATAACACGTGAAATGAGATGGAACTGAGGTCTAAGAAAAAACCACATTAGGCTGAGCACTCCTGAAGAGAGAGGCATACTGTTACTTCAAAAGACAAAGCTTAACTGAATATTCTTCGGGTGTTTTAATTATTCCCAATGGTAATAAATCCTAGAAAGATAAGAGGGTTTCATGAGATTTGGGTTGTTTTTTCCTATGTTGATGAAGTTTATTGAGTGAAACAGGACTTGGTAGTGATGCAGGTTACCTTCAAGTGTCAGCACATCGACAGTGCTACTAAAACAGAAGGAAAAGGACAAGCGATGTGAGAGGGAATCTGTGTATCAGGTTTTGTCTGTACCCTACAAAGTGGTCAGGATCTTTAGTGATTGAAAGGAGTTTTTGGCTTAGAGGAAAAAAGGACAAAAAAAGACATCAAGACAAGCTTAATGACAAGCACCCACCTTGTCTTACAGAGGTGATGATGCCAGAGCACACACTGAGCATGTTCTCCTGAGAGGTGATGAGCCCTCAGACCAGATCTCTTGACAGGCAACCTGAAAATGCAGCTGGAGGATGCCTTTGGGAGCACAGATGATAGCACCTGCCTGGGCACTCCTGGCAGCCTCACACACAGTGCAGTTCAGTAGCTGAATGCTCTGCCCAGGACTCAGCCTGGCAGGCTGCAGGGACTCTGCTTCCCAGAGCAGTCACAGGATGGAGAAGGAACAGACCGCAGGCCAAGCTGCTCCCATGGCTGCCTGACAAAAGGCTGTATGGACATTGTCATGGAGTCTGTACCTTATCTGGGAAGAAAGACTGGCAGTCAGCCTAGTGGAGCCAAAGCAAACAAACAGTCTGTAGACATTTTCACTTGTAGTGAAGACAGAAATTGTACAATTCCACAGGCACTGGCCAGGACTTAAAAAAAAAAGATAAAAAAGAAGCACAGATCATAGATGCAAGATGCTTAGGCAACTACAGAAATGCTGAAGGGTTTCTTTTTTTAAGTTGAGACAAGATTAGCTAAAAAGTCTGGCTTGCACATGGCAGTGGTTAAAGAGAACTTTCTGAAGGACAAAATCACTCGCCTAAAAATTTGTATCCTCTTACGAGGAGAAGGAACGCTCAAGAAGTTATCTTGACCAATCAAAACAGATTAACAAAACGGTAGAAAAATGAAGTATTGATCAGTTTGCACAAAAACAATATTTTGCCTGTTTGCAATTGCTGTAATTTACTTCTTCATAACTATCTACTGCTTATTATTCCAGCCAGGTGAGAAAGGTTCAGTACAGAAACACGTAAGGCAGTGGAATCTGAATTCAGGAACTTTTCAAGCAGCTCACCCAGACAGAAGCAGGGCTGAAGTTTGCCGGGGGACGGAGGGAAGGATTGGGAGCAGTTTGCCATTAATTTGATTCTGAGTATGAAGGCTTAAATTTAATGATATCCAGGTAAGGATTTGCTCATAAGCAAAGTGATCTGAATTAAGAGCTGTACTCCAATGATTCCTTGCTGAGAGTATTAGTTGGTGCAACTAGGATTGCCAGTGTGACTTAACACCCTCTGGCACTTCCACAGTTTATCTTTTAGTATCAGCCAATTAACTAAAAGCTAACTGCTCACAAGAGGAATACATTTTCCTTTGGAGAGAGAAAAAAAAACAGGGACTGAACCGTGCCTCAGCAAAGAGATAAACACCTACTGTTAGAGAAAATTCTCCATGCTCCCCACCAGGTTCTAAAATTAAAAACTCCAATTCCTAATGAAAATAAGGAATTAGAGAGGGGAAAAAAGCCCTGACAAGTAAAAAGGTGTGTTTCACACGAAATATACCATTTTTATTCAGATACCTGTATATAGGTAGATGTTGACAAGTATCATTGAGTGGCTGGGCTAGCCACAGAAACACATGATTTTCATTTTTAGCAGCAAAAGATCCTTACGTTTCTCAAGCTCTATATTAGCACAGCATTTTGTATTAATCCAGTTTTTCTGAAACTTACATTTACCTGGTTTTCACCTACCCAGAACAAAAATGTTTGAAGTGTAAAAGTATTTTGATTTTTTGTTTAGTTTACCCACTCCTTTCGTGGTCATTTCTCTTCAGAATATTTTGGTGTTGAAAACAGACCTTAGAAGAGGCAAGAACAGTCCAGGTACTAATTGATGATTATGGCACACAGAACTCCCCTTACAGAGATGTAATATGACGTGATAGTGAGAATAAGAAGAAAATTAATTTAAAAAAAAAGAAATCAGAACATACACACAAAAGGAGCAACTCTGCTACATTTTTTTCAGAGTAGGAACAAAATCAACAAGGATCACAAAATTACCTACAAGTAGGTCAACTTCAAGAGCTAAGGACTCTGAGTCAAGAACATGGTGTCCAAAGGTTTCAAGTTGCCTGAAGTAAATCAAAGTCAACCAACACATTACACCTTTCAATTCATCTGGCAATTCCACAAGACAGCCTTTTCCATAAGGTTTGTCTCCAAACTTATACAGAAATGTGATAACAGCACTTACTGTGCTGCCATTCCCAGTTTCAGAATAGGAAAGGTGAGGGAATGAGAAATGAGTGCCTAAGCAACACTCTGATCTTCAGGAGTACATTTGTCCATGTGTCTGGCACACAATAGGCAGCATACATAAAAAAATACAGGATAAGTCATTAATAATCAGCCTTTGATTAAAACTGTAATCTTAATTTTATTAAAATTTTGATTAAAAGTTGCTTCCCTTTGAGTATTTGCTTTATGCTCTGTTTCAAAAGCATTTGTGGCAAAAAGACTCCTCAGAAGCCAACTCAGCAGACTCAGAGAAAGCCACATGTGCCTTTACACTTGGCTACAGTGCCAACCTACAAACTCCTTCATTTCCAGCTGCTTTCCTTTCCAGTATTTTCTCTCAGATATACCCCAAACCTTAACAATAAGACAATTCCACGAGTCAACTTTTCGTTGACTCAATTTTCTATTTTAGTTTGAACTTGTTTAAACTGAACCAAACAAAGTGAGAGCTTTTTATACCTCTACCCCGCAAAACTATACTGCTGAGGATAGACTATGGGAGTCCTCTTGCCTCCATCACGTTTATTTTTAGCATTTAGATTTTTCAGTACTCTTTATTCTTGAACACATGACACAGCAGCAGCTCTAGGCTATGCAGTTCCCTAGACAGTAGCCAAACACTACTAGAATACCACTTCTACATGGTTCTTGATGTACATGGTTTAGATACCTAATTACTACTTTGTCCAGCAGACTATAAAACTTTGTGGGGAAAAAAAAGCCACTACAGCAACAGCAAAATTTACAAAGTAAAGCCAAGGTCTCTTTCACAGTATGCTCTGGGGAAATAAGTTGTTCCAGAGTTCTTCTTTACTTTTTAACTTTCATGATTTAGTATAGTTCATTTTAATTTTAATTGTCAATGAATAAGTGTTCTATACATGAGCCACAACAGCTCAGCAGAGAATACAGTCCCAGATTAGAAGGGAACTGCAGAACAGAATGACAGCAAGAAAAGGTCAAGACACTGACCTTGATAACACCCCCCCTACAAACCATTGCAGGTCACATCACACCTCAAAACGCTTCTCTGAGCAACTGAGTTCAGACAAGTCAAATATTATGGATTGTCTTCTCCTTCAGCTCAACAACTGTCGAATTCTAGGGTTTTTTCCAAACTCTAAGCCATATTAATGTTGGGTGTTTAGGCCTAGCTCAACGCATTTTAAGCTCATAGGGTCATTCAAGCAAATAAGGCTAAATAAACATTGTCATTAGTTTAAAACAATAGCTATTATAACGAATTAAACTTTGCTTCCTAAATGGAACATTTTGAGGGAGCTAATGGGTAGACTGAGTTCTAAATACTAGATTCAATATTTTACTTCTAAGAGGAAATTGAAATATCAGCTGGAAATACATCCAGCTGATTAAAACCTTTCAGTCTACCTAGAATGTTTCTTCATTTACGTATTTTTGTTTGTTTGTTTTTTGGTATCACTGCTAGTTTTGCTGGAAAATCTTACAAAATTTCAGTGTCAAGAAATAAAAGCAACAAGAAATTTTTTCCAGATGTATAGAAAATAAATTTCAAACAGCTTCACCCAAGACTATTTTTTTTTTTTAATTTGCATTTACGAGTGTGCAACATCTTTATGGTAAGGAAGTTGTAAAGTGCTTTTTTTTTTTTCTTCAAAGGATTTTTTTCTTTGAAAGGTCAGTGAAGCATCCAGAAGATATCTTACCAATAAATAAATAAATAAATAAAAATCCTGCCCTAAGAACATCAGGCAAGAGATTTGGCTGGTTTAGTGCAAAGAACAATGATATCCAATTTCAGCTACTGCCTTTCTTTTTCCTTTACCTGTTTCATAATGGACTACTGGTAATACTTATGTAGCACAACAGAGCAAATCTCTCTTCACAGTTTCTCCACATTCCAGAAAACCAGAGTTAGGCAGGTTTTTTTCATGCCTGAACAGACACCACCTGCAATACAACATCTTGCTGCAGTACTTGGGTATTTTTATCCCTGCACAGGTAGAGCAATCCTTGAATATATAATGAATACATGGCAGGGGAGAAATTTGTACTGGGTTGTTTTTTTTTTTCCTATCAGCCTTTTTCTTGTTTTCCAATAATGTGGTTATCCAGGCTACAAAAATTAATAAAAAGTTTTTCCTGTAATCCTTATCCAAACTTGGAGTCATATCACAGTTCTACTATATGATTTCTAAGGTCTATTTTAGGCAGAGAAAAAAAAGTAAAGACAACATGGTAGGCAATGCTCATTAGTGATAAATTGCACAATCTCGGACAATGAGGTGTATTAAAATGGCTCTATAACTTTTTTTATTTTCTTTTATCTAACTTCATAATACTTCTTACAGTTACATAATAGATACAAATTTAGTACAAGATTTTCTGAGATTTTGGGGGGGGGGGGTGTTTTTAAAGGATGGTATAAGGTCATATATATATAATATATCTTGTAAAACGGACCAGTCAGTAGCAATGAGAGAGAAATTCAGATGGAACAGGTAAATAGTCTTAAAAAATGGAATTTAAAATATGGAATTAAAAAAAGAAAAAAGCATAAACCCATATAAAAGCTATTGTTATTGTTACCCCTTTTTAACACAGTAATTAGCTCAAGGTCATATGATTTGCTACAGTTGCAGAAAGAAATAGATCCAATTGCCTGGTTTTTAAAGACCATCACTTTCATTTAAAGAGTGACATTGTTCATAGGACTTTACAACTGAGGCTGTTTCATGCCTCCTCTATTTCCTTTTCCATGGAATTCCGTGGTGTTTCTTACTCTTCTTCAATCCCATACATGCTATTTTAGTAATGCTGGTTTAAAGCCCAGAAAACTCTACCACAAGCAAAGCCTAAGTTTGTAACTTATCCTGAAAAAGGATATTGTAAATCTGACAATCTGAGTCTGCTCGTTGTGCAAAGGTATTTTAATTGCTCTCAACGCTCACCGTAAATAAATAATGATGGTTACCCTTCTTCACTTTGAAGTGTTACCTGAACATAAGTCTAACTATTGCACATGAGATCCAGAGAAAGAGGTTCTGTCATTTTAGTAGGAAACCCATTTTTCAACATATAACAAACAGCTTAATTTAAATCTCAAAAGTCTCACTATCAAATATTTAAATACTTCTATGCTTAACCAAGTGAGCGGTCACACAATATGACCTATATGCATAGAGAGGAGTAAGAATTAAAACAAAAGCCAGACCTATGGACGTCTTTTGAGTAAAGCAAATGAAACTAGGAAAAGAAAATAGATTTTGACCTGGTCTCTGAACTACCTGGAGTAACTTGAAACCAGTGCAGTGTAACTGTGGGCTTTAGGTGGCAATAGGTGACAGGAAGATTGTGAATGAATCCTGCTGGAAGGTTGGGCTCAAATCCTCCTGAGAGCAAAGCTGGGGGGACAATGGCAAGTCAAGAACAAATTTCAGATAGCACCTTTGCAACTATTCAGCAGATGCAAAGTGCCACGTGGCTACTGAAACCTAAAACTGACCTAGACTGTCTCAAAGGAATTGCTGTGAGACACAATGTATGAAGGACAGAATCATTTGCTCAAGGTGACCCCAGCAGCCCCAGTGACACACACACAACAGGATCTGAGCCTCCAGAGTCTCATTTCCTTATCACCAAACTAAAGAAGCCACCACTAAGTCGGTACTGAAACAATATGAGAAATAAAGAATATTAGGAAATTTTCAGAATTTTCCTTTAATTAATGTTTCTTCTGTTCCCATTCTCCCCTGCACACTGTCTCCTTTGTATCCTGAAAAACTCTTCCAGCTTTGGAAAGCTTAGAGAGTGGTAAATGAAAAATATATTTTCATGTTGTACTAGTTCTTTCACAGTTTCTTTTGTCTGGAAAGATCAGTGGGGCACTAGAGATTACAGGATGAATTTAGGCCCAAAGAGGTGAAAAGATTCACTATGAACAAGCAGAGAATCATCCACACTTTCCAAATGAAATCCCATTCTGCACCCAAGGAAATGTCCTAGACTAAATGTAGTCAAAAACCAAGAGGCATTTAAGAGGTAGAATGATACTGGCACAGATGGAGAGCCCAACGTTAACAAGCGATAGGGCAAAAGGAAACAGCCTTGAGTTGCACCAGGGGAGGTTTTACACTGGATACTGGGAAAAATTCCTTCATTAAAAAGGTTGTCAAGCATCAGAACAGGTTGCCCAGGGGAGTGGTGGAGCCACCATTCCTTTAGGGATTTAAAAGCCATGTAGATGTGGCACTTGGGGACATGGGTTAGTGGTGGACTTGGCAGTGCTGGGTTAACAGTCAGACTACATCATCCTAAAGGTCTTCTTCAATCTAAGTGATTTTATGAGTTTATGTACATCAAGGTTAGATATATTTCTTAAGAGAAGGTACTGGGATATTTCGAAGAGCTGAGAAGGTGCTAATGGCTTTACTATACCATGTATGTATATGAAAAAAAATTAATACATAGGAGTAAATCTGAAAATAGGATTTAAAAAGCAGTATTATCAAAAAGCCAATTATCAAACGATATCAGAAATCTGAAGTAAGGACAGAGGATTGGGGAGAAGGAAATTAAATGTATCAGAAAAATAAATGCTTAAGGTAAAAGATATGTTGTATATCAAGCCACTCATTAAAAAGGAAAAAAAGCAATTCTTCATACACGACACACAGAAGGAGAGGAGTTAGTGCCACAGAGGGATTGCCAGCTCCTGTGGGAGGGAATGAACAGAAGAATTAGGTGCATATTCTGAAATCACTAGCTGAGAGAATTTTATTTTATTGTTCACCTATAAGAAATGGGATTCTGTTCCAGTTACTTTTCCTTTTCAGCGATTAAACAAGGAAACAAAAGCTGCCTTTCAATTCTAACCTCCTTCCCACCAAGGAGAAAAAGTAGAAATTGGCAAAGTACATACATTTCTACAGTTCAAATAAATTACAGCTTGACTTAATGTGAAGCCATCAAGAAGATTTATAATTACTCTTCGCATTTAAACCATAACATTTTTCCAGTCTAAAGAACATTGCACCCCCAAACATTTTCCACCTCTTTTCCAACAGAATATGGTTTCATTACAGATAACAGTCTCATTACTGTGTATGACTATTGTGAATATAAAAGAAAGTTGGCAGATTGCAGATCCAATCCTTTTGCAATTTATACAACACTCAGCATTCCAAGTACTGGTTTAAAGGCTTTCAAGGTGGCATACAATCACAGGAGACACCAACCTATTCATATATCCTAGATATACGTGGAAATTATTTTTTCCTTGCATACCTTAACTAGCTGCCAGTCAGCAGCAATTCTTTTCTTCACTTTTCCTCTTTACATTATTTCTCATCAGCAGTCATGATTTTAGCCATAGACAGTCCACATAGAGTCAGCTATTCTTTCACAATATGTGAACTACACAACATTTCTTGCAAGTACTTTTCATTAAAAGCATACACAATGCTACCAGAAATGACCTTACTTCAGGCACAAGACAACTGCAGAGGTGCCACTCAGATCAACAAGCAAAGTAACTCCCATCTGCATTTGCCTCAATTGACCCTGAACTGATGTGCATTCAAATGTTATGGTAATTAGTTTACTTTTAAATGAGATTGAAATAATAACGTTAATCCTGCAAACACCTTGTACCTTCCTAAGCCTTTGGAACAGATGCTGTATTATCCACACTCCAAGACTGTTCCCTTTTGACAGCACTGCTGTATATGGGAAGCTACAGAAAATTAACCTGCTCAGTCAACTAGATCAGTCATTCATCCACACATACCTACAAAACAAAGAGCACCACACCAATTAAAACACACCCCACAAAAGCAAATTTTGCACACAAGTTGTCATCAAAACTTTTTTGAACTGCAGACAGAAAGGAGGATTTTTCACATCTTTATACGTGTCAACTGGACATACATCAGAATTGAATTGCATAAGGTTAATTAACAGGTCAGGGGCAAAACAGAACTGCAGGTGTTTTGAAGGCTCTGGAAGCAGAAGTATTATTTAATTCAACTTAATGGTTGCACCAGCTACCCAATGAACATACCAACATTTCAGCCAAGATGGGAAAGGATCATCTCTGCCAAATTACAGTTGTCCTAAAATATTGAAAGATTTGCTTTAAGCAAGTGAAGCTCAGGCAATGCAAGCCACAGCACAGTTGGCCTGGCTTTGTTGTCCTTTCCATCATATCAGAAAGCCATAGGCTTTTACTAGACTCTGGAGAGGAAGATATCCAACAGGTACAGAGGATTTGTGTGAAGAATGGGAATTTTGTGCTTTTCAAGACAGTATTTTTTAGGTTTTGCATTTTACTGAAGATTCTTCAGAAAAGCTGAGTTAGCAGCTGATTTTGTCTGACAAATTACGTTCAGAATAATTAGAGTTTTCAGTAATTCAACTCCTGTATATTTATAAACCAAGATAAATAAGCAGCATGCAATCAGATAAATATGGCTCTACATGAATAATACTATACACTAACATTTGAATTATTCCAACACATAAGTAAGTATAGGGCCCAGTCCCTCATATAATGCTGTTACCTACCATCCTTTTTCAGACAAAATTCCCTAGACATCTTGTAATGCTGAAGAAGTTCTACTGAGCAAACATATATCTACATTAATAACATGCCTAAAGGTAGACTGGACAGGATTAGTGCCAAGTTATGAAGGTAGCTGAACTATATTCCTATTACACTGGCTTGAATAAAAAGCCTCAGCAAAGCAGCCAACAAACGTTTCCAAAACATTAAAGCATTCAAATTTTAAGCATCTGAGAAGCTAAATACAAAAGTCAGAATTATGTCACTACTAAACTCAGTTTAATTTCAGAGCCTTTCCTGAACTGAAATTTACATTTCTTAGCATATACTTTCAGTTCTTGGCATAAGCTTTAAATCATCTGGTATTCATGCATTTCAAAAATAGCAAAACTTGACCTTCTGACTGTGACATATTTTTAATACGAAAATTATTCACTTAATGGATTGACACAAATAATCACCAGAACATATACTGCCTGAATTCCGTACAAATTTATTCTCCAACTGTATTAAACTACAGAGAAAAAAAATACCACTGTCTTCAGTGGTTCTGCTTCTTAGTTCCTGACGTGTTCCATTGCTCTTCATCTTAGTACCTTTACATGTCCCTGTTCTCACACCTTTAGCTGTTTTTCAAACCTGCAGTGGCTTCCTGACACTGACTCCTCCCTGCAATTTGTATTATCAGAAAGACACCATAATTTGCCTCCCATTTAGTTTTGGAGGGAATCCTGTCTCTCCCCCATTTCTGCACATGCCATCCAAGGTATAACTAAATATATTCACAATGTGTAAAGTGCACCAGTAGATTCTAATCTATTCTTCTTTTTAAAATGTTCAGACACCGTAAGTTAATGAAAAGATAACTTGAAGAACAACACTTGCATTTGCATAACACCTTCCCCCATTCTTATGTATAAAAGTATTATTAAGCCATTATTCATTTTATTGCTGCATAGTTTTCCTCAGATGACCAGATCTCACTACTGCATTATGATTAGAGCTGCTCAAAACAGAAAAAAAAATATATTAATGGTAAAAATTCTCAAAGGAAGAAAAGCAATGACTATAAACAAATGAGAGTAAAGAGAAGGACAGAGTGACAAAGAACACATGAAAATAAATTTCTATGGTAGTTGCAATATAGGCAGAAATAATCAGATATCTATAAAAGGGAAGATTGTTTGATTCCCAATTTAACTGCATTTGAAAATTGTGAAGTTCACTCTGCAATGAGGCTTCTTGGTTGGGTCTTACTTGGAAGACAACCAGAAAAGTTCAGATAAAGTCTGAAGGATCTAGACAGAAAAAAAAAAAAATAGTGCAAACCTGTAGTTACACAGAAAATGGATAATAAGATAAAATACCAGGATAGAAAAAAAATGTAAAAGGGAAAGAATAAAATATTTGAAAATTACTTTCTAATATCAGCATAGCATTTCACTTTGTATTCAAAGCATAGGATGGGTTCATTCTCTGACAAGAAAGGGTTCCATCTCACTTGCCAGCACAATGCCATACGGAGATTTATTGCCAGCTACAGATACCAAATACCAACAGCAGAAATAAGTGAGTTTCTATCAATTTTGTAGTTATTCAGGACTGTTACAGGAAACCATTTATCTTTTCAGTAGTGAAAAGTTTCATTTAAAAAGTATGCTAAAATTGATGCTTTTTAGCTCTCAGAGCTGATCCTTTCCATGTACTTTTCTTTATTTCCATATCCATATGCTAATGATGCTCCTCATCACCTGATTCTTTGCATATGCTAAACACTCTACAAAAAATATTGCTCCTTATTCAAACTATCTCAAAGTTTAAAAGTTTAAGGAAGAAGGAAGTATTACCAGGCCCATTTTACACAGAAAAGTTAGGCAAAGATGCCTCCATTTGGGGAGAGAGGAGCCTTGCTTGTGGATTTAACTTTCAAGTCAAGATTTCTGGCATTCTGGATGAAATCCTACCCCCATCACATGCACCAGATTTTTATGTATGACATTACAGGTTAAAATAACATCATGCTTAAGGACTGAACTTTTTTGATGGCTTACTTGGTGGCCAAAATTCAGTGATCACAGCCCCAGGATAAAAGCCAGACATTTCTGTATCTCAATCTGCTGCCTTGATTTCAATAGAAAATGAAAATCTGAGCTGACTAACAGAAATTCTCCAGTTTTCCTTCATCCCCTTCCCCTTCCACAATGCTTTTTCATGGAAAGTTTCAGGGGGATGTCGGAATTCATTCCTACTTTTACTTTAAGATTGCATTGCAGTTGGTAATGAGAGGTGGAAGTCTGAAATGTGAAGTGAGTACTCAGATTTTTTTTGTATCATGCCATCCATATCATCATCTTTCTTGTTGTACTTTGATGAAGAAATTGCAGGAGATATTGTAAAAGGCACAGTGTGCATAGGGGGTAATAAATCTGCTGGGTGCAGATAGTCAATGGCTGCAAGTCATAATATAAAGCTTTACTCTTAGCCTCCTACCAGTTTTCATTATCAGGGAAAATTTCTATTAATGTAATCCGATAGCATCGTGTCCAAACAGCTCGGCAGTCACACATTTCATACAGCTGTCAGAAAATGATAGCCATTTAGCTTCAAGGTAAAGCTGAACTTCCAATGTTCCTGCTTTTTATCTTTGAAGCTTTGTTACTTTAGAAGATAATTATCTAATTTTGTGACCAATGATGTGTTCCCAACACATCAAATTTTAATACCCATACTACACGGATTTTTTTTTGTGTGGTTTGAAAATTAATGACTTGAAGATAGTTTGACACAAAATATTCAAAGTATATTGAATAGCCAAACATTAAAATGTGACCTAGAGGAATAATAGGAACACTACATGCTGTGGCCCTGACCAAGTTTTCATAATGCCTTCCAAACAGCATTTCCACAGCACTTTTACCTAACAGGCTACAGGTACTATGACTGCATAATTTTGATTCCTGCTTTTTAGGAAAGTGAGTCAAACACTTGTTTGTGTATAAATGCACAAAGAAGTCCCTTGACAGCTACTGCAGAATAAAGTAAAGACAATAAGACATAAAACCTTTGCCAGCTGACAAACTGTTTCTGTACAACACTAAGTTCGCTTAAGACACTGTGATTGATAAAGAGAGTAAAACAAATGGCTAATGAAGCAACTGGGACCTGAATGGTTTGGTTTAGCCCTAGAATAGAAATGAAATTCCTGTGTTACCATTACAAATTAAAAAGTCTTCTCCTGTTCATGCAATCGACTTAGTGGAAATTACTCCTGAGACTTTATAATTATGGGAGCAGTTACATATTCCTATTGTGAGGGGAAAAAAGCCCACCTGAATATCAAACAGAAGAGAATTCATTTAAAAAGCCTACAAAGTTACTGCGAAGTATTTTAAAAGCGTTGAGACCTGATGAAGCAACTAAAAAAATGGTAAAATATCATCTCTGACTGGGGCCTCAGAGAGGCCTGTCATGAGTGTTGTGCTTTTCCATGTCTATGAGGAGATTATGAAGATGATGAACCAATGCTATTTATGGAGGTGCACAGCTGGAGAAGTGACACACAGTAGTCAAACGGAAATGGAAACTTCCAGCTTAAGCAACTTCTTGTCCAGACCAGAGACAAATATTGCAACAAAAGGGGTTGTGGCACCACTGGCTGTCCTGGAAGGTTTTGAAGATCAGATTCAACACCCCAATGATTTAGCGCTTATTTCAGCATTGATCTCGCTTTGAGCAAGATTCCAAGTTAAAAGACCCTCTATATCTTCTTCCAGAATGAATTATTCCATGATTCCAGAAATTATGAAAATCTGAGATCCATAGTGAAAGACAGAAACACAGTTGTAGCGAGGGGGATAATTAGGGTTTGTTTCCAGAACCAGATTTGCCAAGTTATTAGTGGCGAACACAAAAGTCTGAGTTCTTAGAGTGCAATTAGAATTTTTAAATTCAGTATCACTGTATTTAAAACATTAATCAAAGGAGGTCTACTCAACTTGCACATTGCAGAGGAATGGTGTTAATGTAACACATAATCTGCCACCTGCACAAAATTCAGGAAAGTCTGAAAACACCAGATTTTGAGTACACCAAAGGAAAACATTTCATGAGACTACCACAAGCTCAAAAGCATCTTCCACCCTTTCCTAAAAACTCAGAGCAAAGCTTCAATAAGGAAACTACTTACTGTCAGTGATACATATAAACAAGCCAATTAATGAACACTCAACAGGACCCATCCATTAAATCCTGATATACTGAATTATAGATATACACTTTTCAGATTATATTCACAATATTATGAACTAGATTAGATCATCTTACAATTTTGTTTGTTAATGGACCTGAGAACAACTTTTTCCTTTATCTTGCACTTGTTAACTTTGGTGCTCTAAGATTTCACAATCTAGTTTGAAGGATAAATAACAAAAACTATCTGTAAGTGCTTCCTGTACTGTAAAATTATTTATGAGAACATTTGGCAACAGTCTCAGAAGAAAACATTTCTCTCTAGAAAATATGCCCATTTTAAAACAGAAAAATTAAAATATAAGATAAATAAGGTAGTTCAGAAAGAGAAAGAAAGGGAGAGAGACAAAGACAATAAAACATGTTGAATTAAGGAAAGTAAAAGCAAAACACAGGAGTAGGAGCAAGTGCTTAATAAAGAAAACACCTACTATATTAGAAATATCTTTGATTACCTTAATGAAGTGTATTAGTTTAATTTAGAGTTCTTTCAGGAATCTTGACAGACAGAAGAAAATGGTTAGAGACAGTAGCCTGTTAAACTCTCTTGATTAAGAGTCATTGCCAGAACCTGGATGCCTTGAAGCTCCACCCAGCCAACCAAACAGGCTCTACCTAAAGAAGCAAAACTTCAGCTTAAGGAAAACTCAGGAGTAAGAACAGTGAAGAACAAACTTTACCAAGTATCAAAAACTGTTGATGGCAAAGCACTAGAACTTCTGCCAGGTACAAAAAGAATAAACCAGGAGTTCACATCTGATTGTTTCCTTCTTTCTCATTGGGACATCACATTGTCTTACAAGCCCTAGTGAAGCTCCATTATCTTTGTACTTTATAGTTACACTTAACATAAGAACATGTCAGGAGATCCTGGAAAGCTAAACCTGTTGATGTCTTACCACGTGGGTGTTGGACTTGAAGTCCAACAAGATGTGATATGAGCAGTTTCCATCTTTATCCAACAAGTTGAGTCTAATATAGTTAATATATTTATTATTCTATAGTAAAAAGCCATATATTTTAATAAGATCATTTGATTCTGTGCTTATAAGGGGAAGGGAAAAGCAGTAAGCACTGCAAGCATTCAGCCAGCCTGGCCAACCTGTATAGCAATGACAACAGGGGTTTTATAACCTGTTTCTGCTCTGAAAGTTGAAGGACTCCCCAGCTATGCCTTAAGGAGAAAGAGGCATGAAGATTAACAGTGCATAGATACAGACAAAGAAGAAATACAATTACTGTCATTGCTTACAGTCCAAAATAAAAGATGTAGCTCAGCTTCCTACCATAAGGCAGTTCAGCAAGATCTACACAATGGCCAAAGTGCAAGAGTTCTGCCCTATTCCAGTGTTTTCCCTCAGTAATAAAAAAAAGAAAACAAATTGATAGTAGGAAAAAATTAATTATTGTATTTAAAGAGAGTTCTCATTCATCTACCGTGGATATAGAGAACACATTTATATTGCCATAGTTTCTTTCATTGCAGCATCTCTACACTCCCACATGAACAAGTCTTCCTCAACCAATCAGTCTCCTCCTTGTACCATCCTCAAAAACAGCTAGTTACCAACTACAACATAAGTAATTTCACCTGTAAAGTTCTGGGAGATCTGAGGGCAGGATATTTTCAGAAATTATCTGTCCCTGGAATTCATCACTTCTACCAAGACCGTTCCCAACTTCTCTCCAACTATGATTTTAAAAAAAGTGGGTTTGCACTGACTTCCTTTTCAAATACAAATTTTGCAGTGATTTGGTCATTCACTCTTAAGAAAGTACTTCAGCTTTACACAAATGAACTTGGCAGATACTAAAGAGGATCACAAAAACATCCATGTAATTTTGCAAAAACATTATGCATAGAAAAACCAAAATGGAGCTTCTCAAGAACAACATATTAATCAGAGTACTTCATTAAAACCTGTCAGTGAAGCTTCTACAGCAAACTAAAATACAGCCTACCCTATCAATATATAATTTGTGTTGTACAATGTGTAAGCACTTATTATCAGCAACAAAAAATTGTACCCTACAGAACAGTAATGACATTTGGAAGTGTAGAGTATTGATTAGCAGTTGCTTAAAAGTGAATCACCACTACACTACAGCATCTATTCATGGCTCTACATACTTCCACTAGCAAGATAATTTGCATGGAGACCAGCTCCTTTAACCTTGAAATGTAAGCATTTTCCAATACAGGATGTGAAAACAAACAACCATAAATGCATTAAGCAAGGGAATTAGCATTCGCTTCCTTTCAAGATCTGATGTTTTCCAGTTGGATTGTCCGCTCAATAATTTCCATATTAAAAGACATTACTGGAAGTGTAATGCATGCATCATAAACTTACTAAGGCCATCTCACATTTCTGTTACACACTAACAATAGAACATATTTCCTTCCAATAATACAAGTAAGAGGATCACACCCTGCTTGCAAAGCCCAGAAAGACAGAAAATACTGCAAAATAGAGAGTGCTGACAGCAGAAGAGCATGGATTCAGCATGGCTTAAACCAAGACTCTCCTTTTAGTTAAAGGGAAATATAAAACACGATGTTCGATATTCAGGCTGATTTAGACTGCATTTTAAAAACATTACCAATGCAAAAAAAAATTATTACTCCTGTCATAACATTCAAACAGGAGATGAGAGTATAAATCATTCAAGATGCAGTTCTAGCTTCACTGAAGGCAAAGAAAATTTTCCAATATCTTCAGAAAAAGCAGGACTTTATTACAAGAAAGGAGGAAAAGTTATTCTTTATTGTGGTGAGAGAGAGAACACAGTACTCCAAATTTGAGAGCACTGTGATCTTTTCCTCTACAGATCAACATACTATCTGAAAATTAGTATGGTACCCAGCAGGTTTTCCCACCAAATACATTAGTACCATATGAATGTGTTTGACTTTTTTATTCTTGAATAAAGAAAATTAAAATATCTATCCAGAAGAATTTACGTCTTTAAGTCTGCAGTTAACATTAAATACTTTAAACACACTGAAATGCTCTGTGACTAGTTTGACACGGAAAATAATCTTGTCATTCACACAGCCCAAAGATCTGTAGGAATTAAAGTGGATGGAGGTTCAAGCTCTGGAAGTTCCAAAACATCATTTGCACTAATCACCAGAATTACACCAGTTTAAGATTCTCAGATGCCTATTTCTTTATTTTCTAAGGTTTGATTTTAATTCAGTGCTAGGAGACACATTTTACACAACACAGACTTCAGGATTTTGAATTATAACAAATTAATTCCAAATAGAGCTTTTGGTAAAGCTCCATATCATTTACCTGGCCGGTGGGATTTTACATTTGGGCTTTGGGGAACTATTGGTTTTGGTTGATGGGGGAAGGGAGTTATTGCTGTTGGTTTGGGTGGTTTTGCAGGGGAGGGTGGTATTTGTTTTGGTGGTCAGAGTTTTTTTATCATTTTTTGAATTACAGTCATATGTCTACAGATCTTTTTATGATTTTTCTCTTATTTTTTGATAGGAAAAAAACAGTATTACTTTTGCAGTTTTAAAATTGCTCAGCTGGCAGAAGTTTGAATTGATACCCAAGAAGTCAGTCCCTGTCTCTCCTTTAAATTGCATGTTTCAATCCTACTGACCCCTTCCTTCAAAGCAGTAGTTGCAGTGTCTTGAGCAAAGAAACAGCCTACAAAGACCAAAACCCACGTACAGCTGAATAAAAGAAAGGCAATTAATGTCAAGATAATTGGACTAAACTTCTCTAAGAATTTAAGTCACCATTATACGGTTTAGAACTAAAGATAGATGTACTGTATGAATCAGATTCACCAGCTGAATGCTAATTGATCTAAATCACCCCATTACGTTAGTTTTGCACTGGCATTTCCACAGTTGTAAGAAACTCTCGAGATACAGCAGCACATCCAGTCAGTGAGATAAAATGCAATTCTGCATCTTTAAAAGTAGCAATGCTCTCCTGATGGAAAAACCTGCTTTGAGAACACACAATGATTTGAGAACTCCCAACACAATGAAGAATCTGTTGAAAGGAGCAGGCAGATGCAGACTCCAGACTGCTTCAGACCAAAGCAGCCAGTGCTTACATAACAGGGGAGGCTCCGTGAGACGACTTACATAAGGAAAATCTGAGAGCCCTAAACAAGCCTATCATCATTAAGAAACCTTCCTGGCAGAACCAAAAAATAAAGGGTGTTTTCAGTCAGAAACTGTTCCTACATCGACAATAAAATAATATTGACTGTTCAGGACAAAAAAAATAAATCAAGAATTATCAAAGCTCTGAATACTTAGGGGGGGAGGGGGGAAAATGTAGTCTCCTCAAAAGGAACCTGAGAAAGCATAGACTGTGCTGCATGTTCAGAGAAACAGACACTGCTCTGACTTTAGAAAAGCTTTACTGTATAACAACGATTATTTTTAACATTAACAGAAGGCACATTACCTGCATTTTATGCTTTCATGTTATTATTGCTATTATTTTGCAACAGTGTGGCACTGAAAACACATTATTATCATGGACACTGTAACGTGAACAGTAGCATTCCCCAAAGTCTGTTTTTCCAAAACTCTAATCATAGCAGGTGAAGTGAAGATCTCTCTGGCACCTAAGCCTCGCTTTGCATCCTAATATATGAAGCCTGGCTTTGCCAGTGGGCTGTGCTCCCTCATTTAGTCCAGGACTCGCTAAACACAGAGTGTTTATGAAAGGAATGTGAAAAAGTGTCAAGATTCAAATAAGGCACATGTCTTTTGAGAGTCTAAGGAGGATAAAAAGCACCTAAGAAACAAAATCTGAGTCAATTTTTACCCCCAGTAGTATTTTCTGAGGTGAAGAGCGTGAATATCTCTACAGCACCAAGAAGCTTCTTGTGCACTGCCAAATCTATATGACAACTGTAAAACCTCCAGAAATCAAGCAAATTAAGAATAATACCATCCTATTTCCTCCTGTGTGTTTTTATTGTGCACTCAGTGGTCTTCCATCTCTTTAAAAGCAAGGAGTAGAACACATTTAAGTGCTAATTTTGCTTAAAAGCTCATAATAATTGGTGAAGTTATTTACTGAACTATTATTATCATTTTCTGAGCTACCTGCAGCGTCTGTATTTCAACTAAAGTCAATTTTGGAAAAATCATATAACTCAGTTACTTTTAGGAGGCAGAACAACATACTTGGATAAGATTATCATAATGAATAAAATAATGAAGCATTCAATTAAGATAAGGTAAGCAGTTCGGGTTTTTTCTAGAATAGTTTCAAAAAGCAACAAAAGTATTCTTACGCATCTTTTATAAACTCAAGAGGTGTTTATAAACTCATTTGATGTTCACAGTACAGCAAGACTTCAGAATTGTCACAACTAAATCAATATTCACAGCTATAACCTGGCAAATTTTTGCTTTACTGAGTATCTCATAACTTCATTTGCTCAATAAAATTTTAGTATGGGTCAACTGACTCTTAATGTGCAAAGCATTTGGGCAGTAGAGACTGTCAGTCATGTCTCGATTTCAAGTGTATCACTCTGAAAGTAGTGCTCACCATGTATGCTGACAAAATGAATTAAGTAACCTTTACATTAATTTTTCATTTAGCAAGCCTTTATTAAACTAAATGGTACTCCAAAGCAGCTGGCTATTGAGAAATCTATACTGCCCAGAGCCATAATCATACATACATTTGATATCTTCACTTGTTTAATGATGCTTAATTCATAATCAGGAAATGTGGATTTCTCCAGCAATATCAGAAGTCTCACTGCTTCTGAAAGTGGAATCTTGACTTTAAAATGACATGGACTCTGATCACCCAGAGCCCACAGTAAACACCAAAGAGATTCTTCTTGCCTGGCTAGTGGGGACAGAGAGGGTGGAAAAAAAAGGCATTTGCATTTACAGCCCTCCTGTGCTATCACCTCCTTAGCTCTTATGACAACTTCTGTCACTGACTTAGCATGTTGAAAACGCTTGCAAATCATGAAGTTTGGTATGGTTTACGAGCTTACAGAAGAAATATAAGTCAGAACAATACAAGAAATACATGTTTAAGTCATCTGTCGTCCAGGCTCATTTGCCACGACCACCAGCAGGAAATAGCAAGCTTAAACAAACAGAGATGCTTGGAATTCTAAATAAAAATAAAAAGCAACAGAGATCTTATAAAAATTACTGTAACCAGAAGAGAAAAAGAAGAAAAAAAAAAAAACAGATGATGTGACAGAGGAATAAAAATGCTCTAAATACCTGCCAAACATGCATTTTGTCTTTTTCATTCAACAGTGAAATATCATAACAAAAGCAAGAAACAAAAGCAAAATAGCTTGTAATGAATATACACTGTCCACCTTCAAAAACAGGAGCACAGGGTTGTTAGTGAAACAGAAAGAATGCTGATGAAAAGGTAAAATGAATAGCTTCCAATTACCTTTAGTTATAACAACCAATAGGAAGCAATCTTACTACTTCAGAGGGGAAAAAAAACATTACAGAAGGGATGGCAGCAATATCTACCATGAGGAAGAGAAGAACAATTAAGGATCTCACTCTGATTCTTCGTGGATTTTAGCAAGATTGTAAAACGCAGTATATTCCATATACACCATATTCTTCTAGGAAATGTTGGGCTATCTGTATTTGGTAGGTTTAATTTTTAAAGTCATTTTTTTTACACAAAAATGGCTGTGCATGGAACAGTTCCAAAGTTAAATAAAGATACTTGTTTGTTATGGCCCAATAAAAAAATTAAAGCCTTTTAATAATACCTTAGTAGAAACTAACCAACACTGAAAGATCCATCTGCTTTTAAATTAAGGGTGTTCGTACAAAACCGTGACAATGTAAGACTACACAGACTTTAAAGAATGTGAGATAGAAGTATAATAAATATTGACTGTCCAGATTTTCAGAATAAAAGGAAAGTTAGCCCAACATGCTGAAGTGAAGCCATTTAAAGGCCCTGAAAGGCACTAAGAGACCTCGAATATTTTTGTTCTTAATAGCTCCATATTTTAGCTTAGTAAAATTCATATTTTACAGTCCTGGGTACACAACTCTGAAAAGACAGATACTGCTAAGGAACTCATATGCCTTTGGCAATTAAGTTAGTTGCCTTAAATGTGTTAAAATGATAGCACAAGCTTTTTATTTCAGCTGCTACATATACTGTCTGTTACATAATTTCACACATATATAAGCCTTTCAAAATAAATGCTACAAGCTCAAGGAATAATTTCCTTCGAAATCAGACAAAAAATAAAATTAGTGGTACTCAGAATTAAAAATCATGTCTACAAAAAATCAGCAGAAATATATGTGTTGACTGAGTGCTCTAATCAGTGAACGTCTCAATGTTTTTCCATTTACATATTGCATTTCGAGGATCACATATTCAGTGCCTCAAAATCACAGTCTTATTTTAAACATATTCCTCTTGGTCTCATATTTTTTCAGCAACTGTGGTAAAAATAAATCATCTATAATACAGAACTTTACTATAGGTTGCATATTTAAATTAGAGTAGACACAGTCCTTGATATACCTAATACTCAAATCTGCTTTTTCATTACCCTCTGCCCCAATTACGTGGACTTATACCAATTTCTCAAGTTTTTGCAATACTTCACCAGCTTATTACCCAGCTGTGCAGCTGAGCAAGAAGATAACCACATTCATTCCCCTTATCTGTAATGATGTAATACATCCCAGCACTGGGTTGAGATGATTGGGGGAATAATGGGATTGTAAAAACTGCAGAGATGACAAACAACAGTGCAGCCGCCTTCTCCCTGATACAGAGGATTGCGAACAAGCAGCACAGAGTGAAATAACACAAGATGCACTAATTCTGTTCCTTGAATGAAGTTAATATTTTTCATAAGAAACAGCTGTTTCTGCACAGAAACATCATCATCACAATGCAGCAACCAGATTAAATACCTGCAACCCGGGCTGAAGCCCAGGCTTCAAGAAATAAAAGTGTCGGAGTTTACTTTCTAATGATGAAAAAAAAAAAAAAAAAAAGAAGTCATCCAAACTGAAAAATATCAGTTTAACCAAGGACTCCACAGATAGTGCAGTGCAATGTAAGAGTCATCAGGGACTAGTATGCAATACAAAAATAGATCTTGGACAAAAGCACGTACAGCACTGCTTTCCTAATCATTAAAAAAATTAAATCTGCCTCCATTTTCTCTGTTAAAACCTTCCTTATTACAGCTGAAGAAATCCTTACCTTCTGCAGGAGCTGGGAACCTGAGTATTTGGCTGCAATAGATTTGATCTCTCCACCAAATGCTGAGGCCCAGAGCTTTACACTGTGAAGAAAAAAAAGACAGGAAGAAATGTAATACACATGTCATAGCAAAGCAACCCAGACTGTAACAGCTTCAGCTGCACTCACAAGGATCCCAGCAATTTTGCATTAGTGAGCTCACTAAGGAACCCAAGCAGAGCAAAAGATCAGTGAAGCTGCTCAAGTATAAGCACAAAGTAGACACTGTGCTAAGGTAAGGCCTCTGATATGAAACTACCAACCTGCACTGTTAAAACTTAAAGAATCAACTTGTACAGAAACATGCTTTGGCACAACATAACATACATCCATTGAAAGGAAAGCAGCAGATAAAATGGCAAAACGTTTATCTGAATGATAAATTCCCACAAGAGAAAGAGTTAACAGCATCAACTTCAGTAAATACAAGCATTTAAGACTCTGTGGCCACATACTCCACAACACACGCTCCTACAATAAAAATCAAAGTAGTGCTGAGCGCCTTAGAGACTCCCACTTTAAACACAGCTCACAGGGGAGCAAAGATGCCCTGAACAGTCAAACATCTGCAATACAAAAACATAAGAACTTGAGCAGTCAAGTTCTTATCCTTGAACATGGTCCTGAGAGGAATAGCATGAAAGCACTTACACAGACAAGGGGATCTGCTGCTCCGATCCAACCACATCCACTAAGGCTGTGTTAAAAGCTGTCCAGAAGATAAAGAAAACCCCCCCAAAAGCCCGAAGAAGATTCAGATTTTCTGCCATTGTGCCTCTCTGTGCCTGGAAGGATTTGGGGAAATTCGAGTGAACCTGAGTTCAGCAGCAGTAGGGTTTTGCTTCTACAGCCTCTTTCCCCACTCTTGCCCCCTCCACTAGAACAACACTGGAGAACAATCACAGCTCCATCCTCATCCCTCCAAAGGATGACCCTGTGTAATGGAAGGAGTGGACCAGAAGCAAAGCTCTAGTGACTTGAAAACTATTGTGTCCCTGGTAACAGCAAAGCGTTTTCCAGCACTACTGCAGCCACTTGCATGTAGTTCTTTACAACTCCGCAGTCAGCAGTGTGCTGAAGTTACTTCAGTGACCTACTGCTGCTCCAAAGTGCCCTTAGCAGCAAGAAAGCAGACTATTGATTCCAACTGGGGAGGCTGTCTTCTTGCAATTACTGCTCACTTCGCAAATGGAAAGCTGCCTAGAGTTCTTCTCCTTTCCCGCGCCGATAACCTCCAGCCTTCATCCCAGATCAAGTCAGCCAGTGCATTGGATCAGTGGAGCAGGAGCAGCAGCCTTTTAACGGGATAGCGCGGAGACAGAGAGGCAGGCACAGGAGGAGCTGGACCAGAGGGAGGGTGCCTCTGTACGGCAAAAGCAGAGAAAGTCTGGAGGAGCGGAAAGTGTAGTTGAGCCCTTCCAGGAAGGCGAGAAGAGAGCGCTGCACATTGCCGGGGGCTGAGCCAGGGAGGGCTCGGCAGGGCTGGCAGGGGCGGGGGGTGGGGGCCGTGCACACCCACCGGAGACCCGGCCAATTCAGGCAGGGCACCGCTGCGTGACAAGCATCTGTCTGTCACACAGCCCGGAGAGGCGAAGGATGGCCGGAGCTCAGCCCTTGCACTGCCGGGAGCGCGGAGCATCCCGGCCGCGGCGCCGCACCGAGGGCGCAGGCAGGCGGAGGGAGGAGAGCAGCGGTCCCCGCCGAGGTAGCATCGCCGAGGAGCGGGAGCGGCGGGTTCCCGGAGCGAGCCCCGGGTCTAGGTCAGGCTCGCACATTTAATTGAGTCATATATGTATAGCACGTCCTTGTGCATAAAGGCACGTTTTGCTGCTTCCTCCCACGCCGGAGCGCCGCAGCGAGTCACTATCCGAGAGATCCCGACTAGCGAAGGCTTATGAATGAAAAGAAATGCAGCATAAGTAAATCAATGCGGGCTGACTCCAGCCTATGAATAAATTATTAATTTGTGCTCATAGAAGAATCCTCTTGATATAGCAAATATAAGATTACAAGCTCCTCCACTGAGAGCGCAGTGTGGGGATCAGAAGGGATTGGTCCAGGTCTTTTTGTTGTTGCGTTTTAAAATCTACCCTCCCTCCTTTTGCTTTTATTCTTCTCCCTCTGCTTTTTACTCACCTTCTTCTCCACTAAATGCACAGATTTAAAATAGCAATGAACTTTAATGTAAATAAGTACGGCAAGACCTGAAGATGGTCTGAGCGTGGGCTGAGTCATCCTTGCATCACACAATATAGCTCGTGTCCGCTCTAGAATTCTAGTTTCTCCTCTCTGTAGTTAGAATTAACACCTCAAAATATTCACTCTGCCTTTCTATACCGTTCTTGTCTTGTTTAACATTTTCTGTCTTGAAGCTCAAAATGTAGTACCTGTATTTTTTTCCACATTAGCATTTCTAAGAGCAGTGAACAGTTTGCTTTAAATATCAAAACCTCTATTCAACACCTGGCTGACAAAAGCGTTCTCATTTCTCAGAAGACACTAGGAGTTTAAAGACAGAAAGACCATCTTATGGGAACTGTGTAGAGCAGAGTAGCACAGTACCTTGCAACTTTTACCACCCACCAGCCATCCCCACCAGGAACAGTAAATAGATCATATTTCTCTCTGTACTATTACCTTCATACAAAGGCAATAAAGCAAATTTTGTTAAAAGTGGTATTTATTTTGTGTATTACTCAATTTTGAAAGAGCTATTATTATCTGTGCTGTTACTGTGGACTTTCTCAGCAGTGTTTTAAACATGCTGCCATGTCACCAGGTGTTCAGCTTACCTACAGGCAGCAAGGTAAAAATGCACATGGCTGACTAACAGTATATAATAAATTATGTGCCCCTTTGAACATATTACATAAACAATAGTATCTTTTCAAGCTAAGAACTAAACAGGAATGGTGGATTGCCTCAATATTTGTGCTGTTTAGCTCTTTTTACATGCTAAACAATGTCAGGAAAGAAATTCTAAGGCTCATCTTGTGAGACTTAAACTGTTTTTACATTAACACACATCCTTATCTGCTTCAAGTCAACACAGTGCCCTGGTGACAAGTAACAGCTAGCTTCATTTTTCAAAGAACTACTGGAAGCCCTAGAAACTTTTTGAAAGCACATACAAGGTGCCTGCATTCAACAGGCCTGAGAAATTTAAAATGCATTAAACCTGCCACTAATCATTGGCAAGAAAAGGTGATAAAGTCACTTGTCAGACCTTGACTTTATTTACATCTATCATACATTCAATACGATATCAGATCTACAGTTTATTAATTTGGTGTGTGTGTAACTGGACATTCACATCTGTTTAATACTGAAATCCTGTATATACTACTGCTAGTCTAAGGAAAAAAATTCACTCGAAAAAGAAATTTTTGCTTGATAGCACAAGCATGTCCACCTTCTTTTTTGTTAACAAACATTTGTGTGCACTATACCATAGAGTGCTTTCAGCATCTTTCATTAATGCACACTGGTTATGCCCGTGCAGCAAATCAGTTCTTCTCGATAATTCAGTGAACGGGAAGCAAGGCTGTACCATAACACACAAACCACTGGAAGTGGCACCACACTGTCACACTATTGCATCCTGGCCTGACCACTACTGACTATTCCTAATATGCAGATCACTGCAGTCTTGACAGACAGTTTAAAATTTTTGTCAGCATTTTCCCCACACTGTTCTCACAAGGATGCAAGAAACCCTCCCTAAGTGGGTTTTCATAAGGAAGGACCAAGGAAAACATAGAAAAAATAAGTGATAAGTTCTGCTGAAGGGTTTCAGTCCTTTATACTGGGGATAGAGCAGTGTGCTTCATTATTCAGTGCAGCCTTATGACGTCCAGGAGCAAAAGCAGCAGAAAGCTAAGTTTCAAAGAAGCATAGTAATGAATTTATCTTTTGGAAGTAATGTAGCATTTCTATCGTGTCCTTATGCTGTAATAGATAACTGCTAAATCTGGAATTATGGCTGATCCCACTAAAAAAATGTATGTACAAATGACTGGCCAGAGAAGGAAAATGTTTATGCTCAAAGCAAATTTATATTCTGAAACCAAAGTGCATCTTCGCAGTAAGTTCAGGTGAGTTACTTATGTGGCAGTGGTCTCAGAAGCAGAGCTCCCCATACAAGTGTATTAAGTTGGATTGCTCTGCTCCTGGTCCCCCATTTTTAAGGGATAAAAATGGCATCTAATTTCCTACTGTCTTTGATGATCAAGCACAATGGTGCATTTTAGTATCTCACGGATAATGAAAGAAGCTGTTTTCCCCATGAAAGCAGAAAGAAAATCTGGACATGTGAATCAATGTTATAATAGAAAGTCACAGACATGGTCAGAGAAACTTGATGAATTCCCAAAGGTTCTTCAGAGGACCACATTTGGGAAAATAACCAAGGGATTTGGTGTGGAGGGGGAAACAAAAAAAAGCAAACAAACCAACCCACTCCAAACACCAAAAAATACCCACAAACAAACAAAAAATCCAGGTCAAAGGCAATATGTAATATGAGACACAAAGCCTTTGACACAAAGGCTGAAGTAGGAAATACAGACCCAGGGAAATACACACAGTAACTACCTGATGAATTAATCCCATTGTTCTTTCCTCTGTCTATCTTAGATATATTGACACTTTCAAAAGAGTGCAGAAGCAGGGTCCCATTTGCATCATCAGAGCATACTTTGAGGTGTGTGATTAGACACGTATCAGGCCCTTATAAAAGTCAGTCGAGAGGCATAGAGAGAAAAGAACATATGGTGAAGGGGAGAAGAGTAGGAGGAAACGATATAATTAACACAAATGTTTATTGTATTTCTTTTTTCAGATGCTTATCTACAATGAGTTCTAAATAGAAGTAATAATGCAGAAGGCTAAAGTACTAAAAACCTTGCTGAAGATGTAAGCCATCTCTACTGGAAGTTAATTTTTTAAAAGAATACAAGAAAGGAAATACGTCAGTTTGTCTATATTCTATACATATTAGAAAACTCAGATACTGCAAAAATAGGAGAGTTCTAACTACTCTGCATGGTGTGGTGTTAATACTTGCTATGTACTGTATTCCTCTGCAATTCTAAATACTAAGATTATAGTCCTCAGATGTATTCTACATAATGATTTTTTTTTGGGGGGGGGGGGGGGTAAGAGATTAAAATGGCCCTTCTTCCCCTTTTCGGAAATACCTCTCTTGAAACATTCTCCCTTAAAGAAAGGCACTGGGAGGGTAAAAAAGAGGAAGTGAAGGGATATAGCCACCCCATGCAATGAACAATTTAATAGAATGTCCTGTATGCAACTTTCCCTTACTTTTCTGCAAATATAATGTTTCACATACACATGGAAAATGGTAAAAGGAAAAGAGGGGGATAGTGAAAGTGATCTCAGCTTTGCGAAGCTTGAGATTGTCAGATGAAAGGCAAAAGCTGAAGGTTCTGAATTTATTATTTGGAAACAACTCAGTGGTGGAAGGATTCATCAAGCACTGTTTGCATGCTGTGAGAACACAGGCTCACTTGTTTCAAGCAATCTGTACATCTGAGAAAGGGAAAGAGACTGCACATTAGGCCTGTTCTATAGAGATTTAACATATGTACACATATTCTTAGAATTTTATAAAGGTTCCACGTGTATAAATCTAAGTGTTTCACTGGTGTGGAAATGCCTACTTATTGACCGATTCCAACCCACTTACAACAAAGATTGAGGTCAAGCAGCATCACTCACTGGATTAAATGAACACAATTCCACATAATGGGCATTGTCTTGTAGAAATAAAAATGCTGCAAAAATTCCAAACCACATCAGTATTTTGTATGCAACTTTACAATATTATCATCTTATTTGTATATACTGTTCAGGTCAAATCAAGCACTAACATTTCATTCATGAGAATATTAAGGGCATATACAACCTATGTTTCTGAAGATGTTTAAAAATACTGGCTGCGCTCAGAATTGGTAGGAGGCGAGTACAGCATTTTAGGTTACTGTCACGTTATCTTTAGCACACTTCAACACCAAATAAACCTCACAGTTTGCCACTAACCCCCAAGGAACCCGTGGTTAATTTAGCTTCTACAAAGCCTATGATCAGCTGGCTTTCGCATCTCCACAAGGAGTTAAAATGCAAAAGAGCAAAGCATTATCACATCCCAGCCTATGAGAGCTCACACTGCATGGCAAGCTAGAATGCTTTAAGCTAATTATGTTTATAGCTAACCAAATCCAATTTCAGCAGTCCACTGTAGCTCTAGTCTGTTAGTGCCATTTTACATAAGCTTCATTTATTTTGAATTTTCAACTATTAAGACAAAGTCTACAGTTAGTTTCTTTTGAGTGTTTCATGCTAGGAAGCGAACTCTTCTCTAAGCAAATAAATTACCTTTTTACTACCAAAGTTAGTGCTAGGTTGCAAATGTTAATGCTTTCAAATGCATTCAAAATGCTTGAAAACTGAAGATAGGACTTAAAAATGAGAAACTGTAATTAAGAGCTCTAACATAATGGACAGAATACTATGGAAACAAGCCTACCTAGCATTCTTTCTCTGATGATAAAAAAATGAAGACTAGAGGTTGCAACATATTTAAGTGCTAATCTATTACTGTCTACACACGAATGAGCCTCTAGACATATCTATAATGGCCTGTAAATGTTCACCCAAACCTTGCAAATTCCTCAGAGCCACTTTAAGAGACCCTTGTCAAAGCCTTAAGTACAGACTTCAAAGTTAAGGAAATGCATTGCTTTTACTTCAGATCTTGGCATGATTAGTGACACATAAATACCGGGTACCAAAAATGATGTTATTGAAGGGGGAGGAAGGAGAAAATGTCCCTGAACAGCCACTTTCTGAAGAGTGCCTTTTGCAGTGGGAGATGAAGTGTCATCTATTGACCCACTGGCATCAGGGAGGTTAAGCTTCCAACCACTCAGCTGAAAGCCACCTGCAAAATGTAGACCAGCATTTAATTATTTTCAAAATAACATCCTTATTGCCAAGTTGAAAAATATAACGTGGCTTTTGATCCAAGAAACAGTGCTATGTCAAGTAATTACACAAAGCCATAAGGTACTTCAGAGGCCTATAATTCTGTCACTCTCCAATTAATTCCTGCATCACAAGTATGAATTTTGTGGTGGTAACGTGATTTTTATGAAGTCCTGAATATCAGATCAAGAAACTGGCAGTGTAGTCAACACAGTGCTACTTATTGATGCTACAGAGAATTAATTTTGTATAATTCTATGGCAGCAGTTGCTAACCTGTGATCCACCTACACTCTATCGCTTTGTTGAGCCTTGTTCATTTATTGTGAACACTGACTGATCCTAAAAATCAAAGTTATCTCAAAAGGCTACTGGAAATAGCACATGTTAAAAAGTAACACATTATTGTAATGAATTCCATTAAATTGTTGCATAAGGAAAAATAATATATATCAACATAATACAGCGTCCTGTGAGAATATTTGACTTAAATATCTGATCACAACTGCAGAGAAAAGCCACCAAGAATTATCAAAAGGCAAACAGGTTTCAATAAGTCTAAAATAGCAGTAGGAAGCACTAAGCAAATTTCTTAACTATTCAGAGTCTGAAACTGATTTAACTTCAAGAATAGTGTAGGCAATTCATTAATTGTCTCAAAGTCACAATAGCAACCTGATAAAAACTACTTAAGACTTGCTACTTTCTGCAAATCAAATTTCACTTCTGCAGTGGTTACTTCACTTTGCATCTTTTTCCACCAGTGCAAGTGGCTACTTGTTCTATGAACATTAGTTGAAACCTTGCTGCTGTAGACAAATGAAATAATTTGTTATTAGGGCATTTCTATAATACCCTTAGTCAGGGAAAAAAGTGGGCATGGGCATAATGAATGATTTATATCACACAAAATAATACTCTGTCACAGAAAAAAAAAATACAAGGTAGTCTCTTACTCTGAGGTTTCAAATTCTGGCTTGTGTATAGTGGTCAAATTGTACTTCTACTTTAATAATACATTACATTGCATGGAAAGCTCATGACTTTACCTGCTGAAGAATAGCAGATTTACCAGGTGGTTGTGGGTTTTTTTACAATACATTAAAGCATGATTATGCTTAAAATATGCAAAGTAAAAGCAAAATTGATACCCATAAATATACTAATAAGTGTTAGGTAAAATATTTGCCAGAGCATGCATTTCTATTTTCCAGGCTGTTAATCCATCATAGTGTCACTAATATTGCAACAGACACACTCCGACTGCTGTGCTTATTACTTTTTAATGTATCACTCCATTTTAAACATTAATACTAACAAGTTCAGGCCATAATATAGCCATCCTTCCTATCTGTAAAAAGAAAATAAAAAAAAAAATCACCATCCAAAAATGCCAGTTTATACTACAATTCTACTTAGAAGCACACAATACTAGATAGATTTTGGAAAAATACAGGAAAAATAAGCAAAATTCTGAACCAAACTTCTTATTGCCAGGTGTTATCCCACCCCAAGGTTTCGTGGGTTTGAGGGCTGAGGGGTTTGTGGGTTTCTGCTTTTGTTTTGGGGGGTTTGTGTGTCATGAAAACACATTTGCTTAATCTACTGTTGGGACCAATACATTAGGTTTAGATAATGGATTCAATGTGATATTTGACCAAGGGCCAGTGACACCACCCCTGAACCCAAAGGGGATGTTCTGTTACATGTGCCATTTATGTCTTTCAAAGAAGAACAAAAAACATTTGTGCAGTTCTCAGCTCTCCATCTTTGAGACATTACTGGCAATAACTGCCTCCATTCAATGGAGGAAGAAATTCTTATCTCTCCCCAAACTGGTATTTTTTTAATTAGTTGAGGGCTGCTGGAAAGAAAAAAGGCAACAGGGCAGCTTGTCAATCTTAACGAAAAAAGTTTAAGAAAGACATCAGACCACAAGAGCTCCTCCTGAGCATTATACTAGCCTGATACATGATTTGATACATGAAAACTAAGGCTCCCTATTTTTCCTTCAATACATTTATTCCCCCACCATTTTGTTTTCCATTTCTCATCTTTATCTATTGCAAGTCCCACTTTTCCAAACCACAGAATGATACTGCCCATTTTCTCACTAAAAACACATACAATTCCCTAAATAGTTTTCCAGCCACTTTGATCCCTCAATTCAATGCTTCCATCCTCCTTTATAAATGTAGTGAAGGTTATTTCACCCTAGATACCCTTCTGACTCCTGCAAACTGATGCCCATATTCTGACTGTGGGAGAAGAGAAAGCCACCAAAATCACAGCCTGTGCTCAGTTCTGTATCAAATTACCATAAATCCAAACTGCAGAAGCTGCTCAGTCTCCAGAACAGGAGGTGCCAGAACTCCATGAAAAGCCTTCCTCACACAGTGCACTGTGCTCCTGTGACTCTTGACTCATAACCAAGGGTTAAAACCACAAGCTCCTAAGAGCACCTATTGCCACTCCCCACCAGTGAGACCACTGACCTGCTCATCAGTGCACTGCTAATTTACTTGGGTCTTTTTCTCACCAGAGAATCTCCACCTGAGGTGTCATCTATTTGCACTGTTTAAAATTCTCCTCCCAAGCAGCTCTTCTGGGAAACTTCTTACTTCACTTCAAGCTTTACAAATCTAAAGTCAGATCTTTTTAGTTACAAGAGGAAAGCAATACTGTACAGGTTTTTTGTTATTAAGGAAAAGAATTAATAATTAGCACTGCAACACTTCAATAGCACTTCTTTTTAACAGTTTTGTGCTAGTAGTCAGACATAGAAACTCCATTTATGGGGATGCTTCATATCTACTCACTTTTTACTTCATGTGCTAATCATTACACGTACTTCAGCACATTTATATGTAGACACTTTTGCAATCACAGTAATGATTTAATTGTTTATTATCTCCTATATGTAGAAAAACAAAACCTATGAGAAGATTAAAGAATTACAAGATGTCCATGTTTTATACATGTTTATATAAACATGTATAAAAATGGTTGAATATTAGAAATCATTGGTAAGTAAGCATTCTTGAAATGTTTTATCAAGATGCTGCACCATGCCCTTCAAAGCTGGGGCTATTCTCTCATTTCCAGATAATGATTTTCCAAAGTACTCAGGCCCAATACAAACACTTTTTAGTATATCCTAAGACAGCTTCTCCATGCAAACTGTGCTCCCTATTTATGAGAGAGGGAGTAATAGCTGGACTGACTAGCTCTCTACTCTTGCATCTTCCCTGCCAAGAAGTGACTGAAACTAAGATTCAGGAAAAGACAGAAATACACAGAGGAAGAGAGAAGTGTGCACTACCTGTCTGTCTACGTAGGAGCACTCGGTCTAAGAGGTTGGTGAGAATAAAGTTATGAATAAGTGCCTTTTTTTCAGCCCTACACAAGTTCTTTATATCAATGAAATCATAACCAGAAATTATGATCTTGCATTTGTTATAAAGCTAGTGGTCCCACTCTGGTCTAGTGTTTAACCAAACTAATTACTCCCAGGCAAAGAAAGCCATAACACAGAGCTGTGAAACTGCAGAGCTCTGAAAAGATAAATTCTCCAAAAATCAAGTCAATAAAAAACTTCTAATAATTTCCCGAGTTATTCTGGACATAATCAGTACATGCCCAGTCTTTAACCTACTGATGCATACAGACACTACAGTCCTTTAGCAGAGCTGAACTCTTTCATACCACCCTGGGTACCATCTGATCACACAGTCTGTTGGCAGGGAAAGGCAGCACTCATAACAGCAGACACTTCAAGGAGCACTTTTTAGAGCAGCAGTTACTGCTTCAAGAAATATGTAAGACCAGGGAACTGCAGTAGTTGAAGACAACACATGTCATCTTTCTGGGCATCTTGCCTTAGCTGTACTACCAAGAGAACTGGCATCATGCATTTTGAAGAATTGCAGATGAAGTGACTGGGAATTTACTTAGGAAAAACTGGAGTGTCCTAATTGCCCTTATTTAACACAACTGGCACAATAAGCACCAGCCAGCATCCTGCCACCCCCACCCTGAGACTGAAATACGGTGGCGCACTCGCTGCTCAAGAATACAAATTGCCATTGGGGAAAAGTAATAATCTCAAGGCTTGCACCATTTCACAGTCGAGTTGTTTGAAGACAGGCTAACCATTACATAAAGCAGCTGTGTTATCTGGCTTTTCCTTTCATTCATTTATAGACTTGAGCTGTTTTTCTAAGTCCGTTGAAACTATTTTCCTCATTAAAGGCTTTTGTTCAGTATGCAGGGAACTGAGCTACAGCAAAAACAAACAAAGGCTTCCGTTCTCCACGCGTCAATATTTTAGAGACATTGTTAAATTGGAAGCCTGTTCAGGGTCTCCAGATATGTTACAGTATTGGCTGGAATTCACCACGACACACAGATCTGTCTTAGCAAACTTGTGCAACCTTCCTTTTCACAGAGCTGACTGACATGACTTTATTGTGCATCTTGGTGTTATCAGACAATGTAAGGAGCAAAGACACCCTCCTCTATTTGCAAAACGGAATAACCCAACAGAAATAAAAAGACAAGTTTTCACACATGTACTTTTTAGTGCCCAGAAACAAGGGGTATGATATATTATTCCAAGTAGAAAAGCTTCATTAAAAAACACTGCAATATGAGAAATAAGTGTTGCCAGTTCTTTTTTTTCATTTGGCTGTTTTTTTCTACATGTCAGCATGCAAAGCTTGTGCAGAAAGCTGCCTATGCTATGAGAATATTGGATTTAAAACCATATTGCCAGAAAAAAAATAATATCAGGTTAACAGGGATATCTTTTAGTTCTTTAATATTTCATTCTTAATGATCCTTCACCAACAGAAGAGTTGCTCATATTTTTCACACTGGAAGGCACTTCTATTATTATATTGAAATATTTGTTGTTATCTCTGTACCAGCACTAATATATACACATACAGGGAGAGAAATACTTGAAATAAACCCTATATTTAGGAAGAGGTTTCCAAAGTTTTAGACATTTTTCTGTTACTACCACAAGCAATTGTGCCTTTAGACCTCAATTCCTCCTCCATCACATCTTCTTAACCCTCCTATCCCTTTCCCTTTGTTTAGGGCAGTATGTTTCTTTTCTTTTCAATTCTACCCCATTCACCTTCCATGATCTAGATGCCTAATAAATACAAAAATAACAACACAGTCTATCACACCAAACAATACCTACTACTGAAAAGGGAAAGGCTAATATATTTGTATGGTTCTCTTCAACTCACATCAAGTCAGGCTAAGCCATAATAAAATGTTCTAAAGTTGCAAGCTTAGAATCCTCCTTCCTGATGGACACTGTTACATTGCTTTAAAAAACATTTAAAAAAGCATTCTATGTAGGAGAAAAATATTCTGCAAAATCCATTTCTACTCCATGAAAGTCTCACACGAAGGTATTTACATAATGAACTGCAATTACTCACATTATATTTATCTAGTGAAGAATGAACCTATTGTGTGCAGCGGAACGAGTCTGTTCTGCACTAATACACGCACAGAGTGAGTTACCTCGTGAAATAACACATCAATCACAGGTTAACACCGAGCTGCACCCGTGTAACGCCATTTCCAATTCATTAAGGAAAACCAGCTGCAGAAGCTGCAGTTGTGCCAGACTGTCAAGGCTCAGCGAGAGGTTAGGAGGAGATGTGCACTGAGCTTGAGAGCTGTTTGTTGTGGGCAGGGAATTTCTTTGTGCTGAAAGTGCTGTGACAATGGTCATCGTAAGCTTTAAAGATTATGCACACACCGTAAACCTGTCTACACTGGGGCAGAGCCCTCAGCTCCTGCCTAATAGGTATTATGCCAGAGAAATAACACCACAGTGAGAGTTGGAGTAGTGATCCACCAACACAGGTACTGAAGTCCTGAAGTCACAGAATGGGTCGAGTTGGAAGAGACCATCATAGGTCATCTGGTCCAACTTCCCTGCTCAAGCAGGGTCATCTTAGAGCACAAAGTCCTGAAGGTGAATCCTGCCAGAAGAAATTCTTTTCTTTGCTGACACCACAAACTTGCATATGTAGTTTAAAATTTAATGAAAACTTGACAGAGAAAAAGTCTGCTCTAGTTAGTCAGTTCAGAGTTCACGGGCCAAGTAAGGCTGGGTGAGCTGTTATTAAGCATGCAACATTCAAGAATGCACTCAAAATCAGCCAGCAAGCTGGACCCTGATTTCTGGATTAGAGGGAATTTGATCATTTTTTGCACATATTTGAACACTGTCAGAGTTTTACTACAGTGCATGGTTTTACTATATCTTGGACTTGTAGTTGTACATTTGTATATAAAGTATTATTCACCAGGGAGTCCTTGTAGATCAGATGCAGTTTCCTCTGTATCCTACCCTTGAGCCTTTCTCCTCAAAATTAAATATTAGGAGACCACTTAACCTCTTCATTTTACTTGTCAGAATCAGGCTGTTCCTAAGTGCTCCAATACAACAGTAATCAAACCCCTACTAGATTGAAAAGCAAGAACTAGGTATGCTTAGACCTTTTGTAACATTTCTTAATTCCAGTCTTCAATAGTAACAAAGTCCATCATTTAGGACAGATTTTCTTTTATGATGGTGTTTTAAAATGACATAATCTTTGAATAGTATCTATGTGGGTGCAGCAGGGCTCCACACATAAAGACTCGTATCTTGTTAATGTGACAGTTTCTCTCTTTATGTATCCTTTAATAACTATATTCAACTGCTGCTACAGAATTTCACAGTATTAAGGGACAGTCCACTTCAGAGGCATGACATGGGGGGGGATAGAGGAGGGGAGAAGAGACATATAGAAGTTGAGTGTGTGCTCTAGTCCAAAGCAAAATGGAGTTCAAGTATCTGTAACCAGGGATTTTTAAATTCAGAAACTTATGGTGTCAGTTCTATGCAAACATGTATCAGCCAAAACCAAAACTAAAATAGAAAGGTATTACTGCAGCAACAACCTGAAGTATTCTAAAGTACTTTGCATCCCATTGAACTGTGCAAGCAAAGAAACTCAAACACAAGGTTTAAAACAAAAACAATCCACTGCTAAACACATCCTAGAAAACGGATGGGGTGCAAGGGGGGAAGTGTAAGTGTATCATGTCTCAGTGCTACTGGCAGGCCTGCCTGCCATCCAGCAGAAAAACGAAGACTGTTCCCAGCAAAAATATTTTTGATCACCCCTGTGATCCTGATCACCAGGGTCATGTTGTACATGACTCCTCTGCAACCGAGAAAGACATCAAAACATTGGGTCACAAAAATGAAGCAGCTGAACTGCACTGTGTCACATACGAGCCCACGAGTTTATACATTTGCAGACACACAAAGTAAGTTTTTATGAAACAGTAAGATACAATAAGCCTTTCCTTACAGTTTTATAAAATATTTAAGTCTGCATTTTGACTATGCAGGGAACTAGAACACAGCAGTGAGAACAAGGACTAAGTTGAGTTCTGTGGTTTAACAACCAGAATTAAGAACTGGACTAGAGTTAAAGTGAAATTACGGTATATGGGACTAAGGGCCAGAACTAATTAATTACTACGGATCTAAAATAACACTACAACGAAGCATATGAGAAATTATTCATTGAATGTATTCAGAGTGGCATATGAAAACTGTGCATAAAAGGAAACTGCAGGCAGATATGTACTCTCAGGATCAGCAGGTGGCATTAGCAGAGCATATTTAACATGTTTCTTAGTTGAAGCCTTAGGCTACTTTAAAAAAAAAACAACTTGGCGACTCTGAGTTAATTAAATTGTAAAGTGGCAAACAGTGATACTTGCAATAGTTTTGTGCTCATAGGCAGCAAATCAAATGTGTCAGTCTCTAAGGAGCAGGTTGGTAAACTTTAGATCAAGAAAAGTCTATCACTTACTGGTCAGAAACACACTGTACTTTCAAGTTTTAACAACTGAGTCCCTTCAGGATGGAATTATTCTCAAATGAGACTGTAGAAAACACAAAATAACTTCTCAGCTGATGTTAAATATGTGAACCAGGAGTATCAGTGCCAGATCGATACACAGACAGCTAGGGTAAACGTTATTGTGTAAGCAGGAGTTCACAGTATCAATAAAAAAGAAATATTTAAAAGTTGCAAGGTTTTGAAGCCACCAACTGAAAAGACCTTTACTGCTGGAAAACTTGCCATTAAAAGGTACAAATCTAAGCAAAACAGCTATCTGATTCTCTTCACTGATTTCAGCTTTTATTTTGTGCCCTGTCACTATCATTGTTCTGTGATTATTAAGATATTACTCCAGTCACCCAAGACACGCTTAGAAAGACAACTTATTCTTTCCTCACATTACCTGTGATTTATTTCAAACTCTTGAATACTCAAAAGAAAATGTATGCTTTGTAGTAGATGTTTTCACACCTACACTGGGAGTTAATTAGAAAAAGGAAGTGCTATAAAATGTATATGCCACTAGGACAGTCCTGTTAAATACAAGCAGTACAGTCACATCTATGCACATTTGTGTTCCAGCGAGCACCCGTCCTACTGCACAGCGGATCTAGTGATGCCTCAGGAGAGCAGCAGCACACAGTCCCTCAGGGAGTCACTGCATCCTGTTCCATGACCATCCCCCCACCCACCAGGTAAAAAAAAAAAAAAAAAAAAAAATATACATATGAGCCCTTTGGGAAGGGGCTCCTGGATACGAATTCGCCCGTTAAACATCACTGTCTCAATGCCAAGTGCCCATCTGTGCTCCCGGCTGGGTTAGTGAGCACTGAGGAGAGCTCAACCCTTCCACAGCAAACTTCCAGTGCACACAGAACCCAAACTGGCAAGATGAAGGAAAGTATCAATACAGCAGTTCTCAGGATCAACTAATAACACCTAAACTTCACTGGAATGCTTCCTGCCAAGGTAAGCCCATATCATTTCCTGCCTCAGCACACTGCACAAGACATGGTCAAAGCCTTTATTTTTGACTAAACCAACTATATTGTTCCTACCAGATTTCCTGCTTCACAGACCCAGGATTGTTTTTTTAACCCCTGGATCCATCACTGATCTTTTGGTGCAAGATTCTTCTCTGCTTTTCCTATGTGCTACTACTTAACTTCTTTATCAAATAATCTGCCCTTTATCTCCACTTCTGTTCACTTTTTCTGCTGTACTTCACATTTTTCCTTTTTCTGCTGAGACAATAAATTCAAAGAATGCATGTGAAAAAACAGTATTTTGAAAAAGCTTTGATCTGTTATCATTTGCATGCTCCTCCCCATTTCAGTCTGTTTCAGATCTTTTCTGTTTACTACAGCTACAAAAAAATCCAACTCACAAACCACCACACAGCACACACTGAGTTCCTTACAGATTATTTAACTAACAAGCTGTTAGTTTCTCATGCCATACTGGTAAACATAAAACACGAAATCCATCATGTACTTTTAACAATCTGTAAGGACTCTCTCATTCACTTCAAGTCTGGATATTCTTGCAAACAGTCACAAGCATAAGACATTACACTGAAACAAAGACCTTTACAAATCAGCTGGGTACAAGCATAGCTTGTTCATGGAATTCTTCCCACATAATGATCAAGCCAAAGGGGCAGGAGTACAGACTATTTAACACCAGCTTGGTTTGGTTTCAAGAATATATAGACAGTTTGGGTTTTATTGGGTTATACACATACATTTCCACATATATTGTTCATTCCAAAATCTTACAGTTTTGTGGACTCTGATTAAGCTTTAATAAAACTATATAATGACAGAAGTTCTATTAAAACCCTCAAATCAGAACTATAAACTGTGGCTTCGTGTTATTATTAACCAAAGGATACTCAAAAGGATCTGCATCTACTGTATCACATTTGTATTTCTGAAGCCTGCCTCAACATTCCCCTTGCTTTAGTAATAAATATATATTACATTATATTAGTAATAAAGGTAGAGAAAAGCCCTAGTCTCATACTAGATGAGGCAAGTTTTTGTACAAGACAATACATATTTATTGAAAACACAATTTTAACAGGACTAAATGACTTTACTCAGACTCCTACATTTTCACAGAACTGGAACACAATTTAATAATTTAACTCTCTTCATGGTAAAGTACTCAAGCAAAGCAATGTTTCAAACACTACAGGGAGCCCCAGAAGAAATTGAAAACAAAATCAACAAGAATCTGTGCTAATTTCAATAAGGAATCTTTTACAATTAAGGAAATATCTTCCTAACAAAAAGAGTTCTAGAGTTATCTTTAAACCTTGAGAGCACAAACCTATGTGTAACACAGTCATCATCTCTTCACTTCTGCTCAAGAACATGCCAGTTAACAGACCAGCCAACCAATTAACCTTATTTTTGCCTATGCCTTTTCCACACCACACAAATAACTCTGCTCTTTCTTTTAAGACATCAAACTTTCACCTATGCACTGTGCATCAGTTTTCAGAGACCTGGGGAAATAGCAGCCCAGGCATACTGCTAGAAGTGTGGTTTGATGGCAGTCTGGTAAGAGCAGCACAGCAGCAACCACAGCTCCTGCCATCCCTGCACTCTCCCGACAAGTTGCACTAATTCAAATTCTGTTCATCTGGAAACACAACTTGGCAATTTCTTTGTTCTAGAATTGATATCAAAGGGGGCCTGGTTCACCTGTACTTGCCAGTCAGAAATCCATTCCATCTGGTTAGCATTGCTGCTAGGTAAGCAATGTAATCTTCAAATTTGTATTATAATTAAAAAAAAAAATCCTTGCTTACCAGGCAGAAAAAATGATGGGTTTTATCAACAGTATAATTACAATACATGAATAGGCAACAAAAAATTAGTGGGAGCCATTGAAGTGGCTAAATGAGTTAAAAGACTGGATTCACAACCAAGCAGAAGCATACACTGAGGTTTAGCTACAGTGCGCATACGTGCACCTGGTGACATAGCCCAGCATATTTAGTCAGCTGAATGTTATCCCTCAAAAGTGAGAGAAACTTCAAACAAACAAACACACACCCTCCCACAAGCTTACAAGCTATTCTACCAAATGATAGAGAGAATTAAATATTGCAGAGATAAATGGGGAATCTTCAGTTTTGGAGAAGAGAAGCTCAGGGACAGATCACTATCCTGCCTGCTATGGTCCTAAAGGGGATCAAGGGGTACTTGGTGCCATCCAGCAGCAACTCTGGACCATGTTAAACCCAGAACTATCCTTTGAGATTGAGATCTGCCTGAAGAAAGATCTATCTATTGTAGCCTATCTATACACAATTGCAGAGTCCATAGCAATGGGAGTCTGGCTGTCCTGGTTCAGACTGAGTTGCCGTAATCCTTTGGTCTCTCTCCAGTGGTATCTACAGACAGATGGGTAATGAAAGAAAAAGCTATCCTTTCATCAAACAGCAGTTACAGCTTTCAACTCTGAATAGGGCCTGTTTAATTTTGATTTAGTGTTTATTAAAGTCTTTAATAAGACTGATCAAATAGTGTAAAGCTTGCACAAAAGAAAACCGCTCAAGTGCTGTTGATGAACAGCACTTCTGTCACACGAGTAGCACCTTAGAGTATAATCTTCAAAGTGCTCTCTGGTAATATACTTTTCATAGACTATACAATAAAATTATTAAAGGTCTTATTTTACTTAATAGACACAGAAAAACAGGCTAACCAGACAACTTTGTCACCTGGTCACTTCTTATATCGTTCCACAGATTCTATTTTCCCCTCACTGCTCTGTTTGAAGACAGAGACCTTTCACGTACTACTCCACACAAGAAACAAACTTTGTTGACAATTTTACAAAAAAGGGAGAAACATCTAGCAGATAAAGACAATTCTAGGCTATCATAAGATAAAATAATGGATCTGTGAAAAATCATAATTCTTTTCTGCTCATGAACAGAACTGTAATTAAGAACACCTTCCTTCTTGAAGGCCCAATACGTAAAATAATTACACATGAATTTGCATGATTTGAAGCAAGTTTTAAAATTTATTTTTCCTGTCCATCAGGCTCTTCTTGGAGCAACCATTTCTTTATCACAGCATGTGGTACTAGCAACACCACCTTGTAACCCTGCAAGACTTTAGTACATAGTGAGAGGCAAGTTAAGGTTTATTTCCATTCTCTTATACAACATATTAAAAAAAAATGCCCATAATTCTCTGTAGCAATTCACCTTGCAAAGTAGATCTCAAACACACTAATAACACCCTCTAAAGCAAGAAAAAAGTTAAAGAAAGAGCTACATTTCTTCCTAGTAGCTGGTGTGGTGCTGTGTTTTGGATTTAGGATGAAAACATTGATAACTCACTGATGTTTTACTTGCTGCTGAGCAGGGCTTGCAGAGAGTCAGGGACTTTTCAGCTCTTCACCCCAACAGGAGGCTGGGGAGAAGGCACAAGAAGCTGGAAGGGGACACAGCCAGGACAGCTGACCCCAACTGGCCCAAGGGATATTCCAGACCATGTGGCACCATGCTCAGTGTATGCACTGTGGGAAAGCTGGGCTGGGCTCACTGCTCAGGAACTGGCTGGGCATCGGCCAGTGGGTGGTGAGCAACTGCACTGGGCATCAGTTACTTTGTATATTCTAATTGTTATCAATACTATTATTTTCTTCCATTTATGTCCCATTAAACTGTCTTTAACTCAACCCACAAGTTTGAGCCTTCTGACTCCCACGCTGCTCAGGTGGGAGGGAGTGAGCCAGCGGCTGTGTGGTGCTCAGTTGCTGACTGGAGTTAAACCACGTCAAAACCCCTCAAGGCTGGCTAATTTTTACCACTCCCACATTAACTTTAATGGTTTCTTCCTTGCTTCTATCAGAAGTTTGTTTCACTGTTAAATCACTGTTGCATCCCACCCATTCATAGACAATAAAAATAAAATTATCACATGGACTTTACTCCTCATGGGTGAACCACTTTTTCTACTAGGAACAAGCAGGCCAGGTGGTAGCACATCTGAGTGGCAAACAGAAGTGGTGGGATAGAATTTAAATAACAAGTGAATGGTGTAAGGCCAATAAGGTGGCAACAGATGCTTAAGAGCAGCTCACTTGAAGGCCTCATCCCCCAACAGATGCTTGATTTATCTGTCTAGATATGTAGATGATTATTTTGTTATTCTCTCAACTAAAGAGCTTAAAACAAATACTTATGATAGTACAGACACCACTGAGGGCCCAAAGCTTTGAGCCCCCAGTAAACAAGTGAGCAGCAGCTTCAGGACTTTCTCTTAGGTTAGCAAGCTTGCTGCTTCAGCCTCACCTCCTTGCTTTTTTCTGCTTTTTATTTCTTCTGAGGAGCAATGGCCAAGGTTACTTGGCAGAGTGTTCTGGAGAGTGTCAACCAGAACATCAATCAACGTCATCATAAAGGTCACAGTCACCACATGCCAAGGCCCAGAAATTTTCCATTTCTCTGATAAGCCTTCTTTCACATCCCAAAAAGGAGTAACAGAAGAAGCAGAGTGAATGTGTCAGCCAAAACAACTTCTCAAGTTATTCTTTAAGTACTCCCTCAGCTATTCCTCACCACTCTCTGTGCGTAATTAGAGAAAAATAAAAACACAGCCCTGCAGCAGAGCAACAAAATCTCACAGTGGTCACCTAATGGCTCTTAGTCCCCAAACACAACTGATAGCATCTATAGGAAGATCAAGTACAGAAACCATTTTGAGAAACCTTCAATAGGAGAAAGGACAACAGAGTTAAGCAAAAAGGCTTAGGAGTTACCCCTTCATCAGCTACAGTTTGAAATACTCACTACCTTATATTTAGATAACACTGTGGGTGCTTGACACTTTTACCCTCATTCCAGAATTTCTATTCCAATCTCTGTTAACTGAAATACAGAAAGTGGACATACACAATAAGCCCACCTGATCATGACCTTTCTGGTTCTGGATAAACAGGACTGGATAGTATATCTGAATTTTCCAGCAAATTAAGAAAATCTAGATTGAAGTGTATTTTGATTAAATGTTAAAATTAAGTTTAGATAAACATTTCTGAATATACCCTAATTGTTTTTTCTTGAATTAAAAAATAACACAAATAGCATCCCAGAAAAGAAGACTCATGGAGATGACAACGGAAGAAAAGTGTCTGAGGCTTTAAGGTACACACTCCTATTGTGACCAAAATGAAGACCTATTTCTTACTCAGAGAAGAAGAAGCACATAACCTAGACAAGTAACATGCAGAAGGATCCAGAGCTGCTGACTGTGGTACCAAAGTTAAAAATAAATGTAAAATCAGAAAGTGCTTTTATGAGTCTTTATATCCCATGAAATCAAAACCATGGAAAAGGACCTTTGTTACAATTTCAGTGAACGGTGTTTGGAGATATCACATTGTTCGAAAGCAAAACATCCTGCAAGTCTTGCAAAGCATTTACAGAAAATATATGAATAAAACAGATAATCTGTGTACCTGAATTTACCATGAAAATCCAACTGCTGTCTTCAGGGGTTTTTTAGCTTTTTCAGACCAGATTCTGAAATGTTGTTGAAGCACCTAAAAATAGAGTTAGACATCTGCTAGAATTTTCAAAAGCATCTAGCACTTCAGATGCCTGACTTGGTGAGAACTGACTACAATTGCTTTTCACTCAAAACCAGCAGCCAGCATTTCCCACCCAACAGAGTAATAATTTTTATTCAATTTATCTAAAGTGTTACATAAATACAGTAACAGGCTGTAAAGTCAATATCCATTTCCAAAACAATACACTGGTATCAAGGAAAGTGTTTTGTATGTTCCAAACAAATCTGAACAGCCCTAACCACGAACTGTAGCAGCCAGCACTAACAGGCATGTATGTCCTGTGCATCCTGGACCCACATAATGCAGAAAAATACATTTATTCAGTCTTATGTTTTCAGATAAGTAACTTTGAGTCAGCATGTGAGGTGTTTCTAGAGCATGTGATGCCAGAATAATGAGCTTACTTTTCAGGGAGTCAAATTCTTATGTTAACAGGATCTAACTCTGAGACCATGCTAAAGACTTGACTCTTGGTCTTAAACTTTGATTGCAAGATGTACCAATCTTGCTTTAGTTTTAGCTAAAACTTAACTGGTTTGTAAAAAAAATGCTTATCATAATGCAAGAAACATATCTTTTAAAAAATCTATTATTTTATTTTTTTAATCAGTGTTTTATTGTTTGGCATGAGAACGCATCTTTGCTACTGAACATCATAGGGTCTTCTTTTCCTTCCTACCACACCATCATATATACTAGAAATGCTCCCTAAATGGGAAAATTATTCTATGCATTCCCACTATAGACTTTTGTCCTACTGTTTTCCAAAACAGCTGCCACTGATCACTATCAGATGTAGGCAGTGGAGCAGAAGCAGCACTGCTCCAGTCTGAGATGACAATTTCTAGGTCAGCATTTTCACTAAAGGGAGTAAGTAAAATGAGATCGAAATACCAGACAGCAGCTGTTTATACATTACACCAACCTGTGCAGAAGTGGTGCATCCAACTTAATTATTTATTGCAGCCTTACAATAAAGATGACAAGAAAGCAATTGTGCCTAGAGTTGACTACACATTAAAAATATTTTTGCCTTGCTATTTCTTTGAATCTTTAAAAGCATTTGCTACTATTCTCTTTTTCCCCCCTTTTCTATCCTCTTTATGGAAGACTAAAAGAAGGTTACAGAAACGAAGTCTCAAAATAGAAAAGGCAGACCTTGAATGCTCTAGTATTACTTGGAAAATGGAGTGTTGTATTCTGCTACAGGAGATAGCACTTCAAATTTGAAAGGTCAGCTGCAAAGCTTGGCTTCAAAAGCAACTCACAATCACAACATCAGAGAACAGAAATAACTCTTCCTGGGCCAAGAACAAGTACAGAATCCTGGACATGGTTGTTTTCAGGCAAAATTGATGAGAAAGCCAAATAACCTCTTGCTGCAATCCTGCCCATCTTTAGAGAGACACTATAAAGTCCCATTTCCCTGAAGACAGCAAGAACTAAGCAACAGGAAGCATTTTCCCTGCTCAATGCCCTGGTTCTTTCACAGCAGCTCTGTGCATTCACACACCCTGCACTGACACCTCTCCTCTGACAGCTGCCAGCTCCTAAAGCCACTCAGCACAAATGGGTTCCTCTACCAACCAATTTCAGTTGTTATTCTTCCTACATCCCATCCGTCCTCAAAGTCCTCAATTGTTTTATGCATGTCATAAATGGTAAGTAGAGGATCTAAGACACCAGCCAGATGTTCAAGTTCAATTCTGTTCTTCCCACAGTTGTTCACAGTAAACCTTAGCTCAAATGTGGTGGCAGATATGGAAAGTGTAGTATTTTTCTTCAATGAAACTCACAGACTGTAGTTCTGTTAGGGTTTTTTTTTCCTTCCCCAGTAGGAGCTATTCATAAAAAATTCACAGTGTATTTAGACAAATGTTTATATTTATGTAATATAATGTTTGTTTATACTAGGAATAAGCATTGTACAGTCAGCAGCCCTTACTCTTTGCAGAGTAATGCTGAATCTATCACCACTCACCTAGTGTTGGTTCGATAAATACTACTGATTTATTAACATTCTATCACCAAAATTTAATACAGAGGAAATGGGCAGCCCTACAATGACTGAAAATTCTTCTGTATTATGATACAGTCTGCTGAAGCCAATAAACATCTTTAGTGGTACTTGTCGACAGCATAACATTACTCTGCAAAGCCACACGTATTTCCCTCCCCCCTCCTTTCTCACGTTGTTCCATTTGATGGAAGGATCAAAGCATCAAGTCATTTTTTTCACCCCAACTCAATCAAGTAAGTAACTCTTTGAAGTGATATTTTTTCTTTCTTCCTTATTTTTCTTTTTTTTTTCTCCTCTTCATTAGGACGAATCTTTCCAAAAACAGTCTGACATTCTGAAGTTTCAGAATATTAATTCTACAACAGGTGTGACATGTCTCCAAAAGCAATGCTCTGATGGTTTATTTATGGGCTTTACTCTTTCTTTTCACTTAAGAAGAGACCTTGAATATGTTTTCATATGTCCAACATATATTTAGAAACTCTAAAGGCAGCATCCATTCATCAAAAACATGAAAACTAAAGACAAGAGTTCAAATAAATCTGAAAAGCCATTTGTGGCTGCAGCTTAAGGCTGACATGGAAAGAAGTATATCAAAATGCCTCCATTAATAATTGCCTCACTAGCACTACGAAGTTGAAAGCCTGTTACTAACGTTCTTTTCTCTAATGGGAATTCAAACTACTGTGTAAAAGAAGGTGAATAAGAAGAGATGAAGGGAAAAAAACAAATTCAAAATGATTTAATTTCAGAAGTCAAGAAACACGGCACTTTGTTCAGCAACACAAAAGAAGCCCCGTAATTTTCTCCTGACCCTTGATAACACAAAGCAGAAATCATCCAAAGCAGCAGGAGCCAGAAAATTCAGTAATCACTGACAATCTGTACCATTAGAAAAGCTTAGTGACTCACTGGATTGTTAACGTGGGCTTGTCACTCAAGTTTAACATATTTCAGCACCCTCATTAAGAGATATAAACAAAAATCAGTACTTTCCATTTGTAGTCTGGACATATTTTGAAACTTTTTTCTTAATTTTAAATAGGACTACTGAAACAAGAAGCTCCTAGAGGACACTAAACTGAGAAGTAGTGAACACTGGCCAGATGACACGTCAGTAACAGTCAAAAGCAAAACAGAGAAAAGGAGCAGGGAAAGGCAAAAACAGGCAGCAGAACTCACAGCCCCTCACACCTAAACAATACCTGAAGCAGCACATGCTTCTAGTTGTTACAGACCAACAGCCTCCATTTCTCCATCCAAATAATGGCTTAGTGTGCCCTTTTTGAACAAGGAGAGTTGGTTGAGATTTATCCTGAATTGTTCCCCACAGCTGATACCATTGAAGAAACATCAAAATAAGCAGCTTCTGTAATCATTCAAAAGGATATTGAAGCTATTGAGTTTTCAAAATAGAAAATTAGATTGTCTTTTCAATTAAAGTTATTTTAATAGTACTAATTACATTCCCATAGCAGTCAGGGGGGGTGGAAATATCACATATCTCATTCAGGCAGAAAGTCTTATCACCAGCTTGAAGACTTCAAAACCAAGGTTTACAATTTGCATAAAATCAGAAACAGAGTTTAAGAGCAAGGATCCCAAACCTGGGAATGCAAGAAATACAACTAGTGCTGCTCTCACAAAACACACACCTGCACTTTATTTCCCCCCATTTTCACTTTTTCATAGCTCCAAAAAGACTCTTCAAGTTTGCAGTGGAATTACTAATTTAAGCGTGATTAACTTTGAGTTCAAATTAAAAACAGCACTGATAAAAATTACCAGGTTGATTCAGTTTTCAACTGCAGTAGTCTTGGAAAGAAGAAAAAGCAAACTGCATTCAAAATTCAGACCCATTTCATCTGGGAAGAATCTCTACAGAGTACAAGACAAAGGCAGGGATAAGAGAAACTAGAAACTGCTATTGGAAGAGAAAAAACAAGGTAAGCATCCAATTCCCTTGGTTTCATTTTCTGTGTAAGTAATGGACAAAACAGATCACTTGGGTAACCTTGACCCCACAGCTCTTTGCACTGTGTTTGAGTTAGTTCAGTTTTCTTTTCAGATTGCCATCCTCAAGATAAAGGAACTTAAAAGCAGTTCTTCAATATCAATGTTTTTCCTCTCCTTTTCTGCAGGGCAGATACACAATACTGTGACCCAGTGCCTCCAGCCCAAAAACTGATGCTAATTGTAAATCTATTTCATTTAAACTGTTAATTCAGCTGCATAAGGGAGGTCAGAAGGTGCTGGCTCTTGTTTTAATATTGCCTGCACATTTAACATAGAAATCAGTCATGCATTTCAGGATTTCATCCAGTTTCCCTTAAAGCTTTTCTGTAGACCTCAAATGAACCAGTAAAGTTTGGAACAGCACCTATTCCTGTCAAAGAACAAACACCTATTTATAGTACAAGTGTTCTGTAAACAACAGGAAGTTTACAAAGAGCATTTTTATATAATATATATGCAAAATAGAAAACGTATAGATAACGTTAGTTCTGCTGTTATTTTTGTGAATTACAGCAAGACAAGGACTTGAAAACATAGGCAGGTTTCAAGAAGTCAAGTGTGAGCAAGTGACAGCTCTAGAAGCTGTTGGTCTAGAAATAGGTGTGTTATATTGGGCAGTTAAACAAAAAGCTCTTCATGATGCTAACTGAGGCAGACAGGTGAAAACACTTAGTGTGGATCAAGGATTTTCTTATCCTCAGTCATTGAAACACAAATTATACTTTTTAACTGCATTTGAAACAAAATTATATATATATATAATTATGGTTGGCTGAAAGGAGAGTCCTTCATTTCTTTGTCTTTGTGGATTTAAGAAATAGAAGTTCAAAATACCAACAAGTAACATGTTGAACCAAAGAACATAATACATGCAAATTAAAATCATCTTTCAGAATGACAAGAGGCTTATTGCTCTGCTGTAAAATTTCAACCAGTATTAATACATTGATATCAATGAAACTAAAATTCTGTGGGTACTGCAAGAACTTGAGAATTGTGCATTGTAATAACTCACTGCAACACAAATTATGATTATAGTAATTTTTAACATGTTGAACACACCAAGAATAAAAATACTGGCTCATTGTGATAATGCCATAATAGAGACATTTTCAGCATCTGCTATTGCATTTGTATCAAATGAACAGTCCACTTCACACATGGTATTTATGAACTCAAACCTCCTCCTGTCTAGCTGCATTGCTCAATATTTGTTCTTTCTATTTCAGTACCATCTGCAAACTCTGCTTTCAACCATTGTTTCCAAGGACTTATCACAGAATTCTACTACATTTGTTGTTTGGGGGATTTGTTTGTTTTATACTGGCCATTTAAAGTTGAGATCTAACTATCTTCATTAATTATCAAGGGTCTTACATAACTCAACTCATACCAAACTCAATTCCGTATAAGATTGTAGTTAGCGATTACATAAATTATGTCGAGCTTAAAAAAAAAAGTAAAACCCTCACAGTTTCTTTCTGTGAAGAGACACAAGCCTGTTATCACCTATCACACCATACAGTATGCAAACCATAAATAGGAATACTGAGTAGACTCGATGTTAATAATATAATGTTGCATACATAATGGAATTTTTAAAAGTTATCAATAACTGCAGCTGTGGGACCTTTGAAATAATGTATTGCAGTTATTGGCCATTCTTTCTTCCCTACTTTAAGAGCCATTTCAAGTACACATGTTGCTTAACTGAATGGAAAACATGCCTGTGCTGGTACTTGCAGGCCCAAGAGCACAGAGCTTTTACCAAAGTGTTCTTTATTAACATGATCTTTATACATCAGTCTTGAGAAATCCCAAGAATACTTTAATTCTTTTTCCCAGTCTTCTTTGTCTAATTCTTTTTTTGCAATTCCTTGCTAAGGAATTAAACCTCAACTTTTATTCACAAAATTCTAACAAGCCAAGATTTCTCATGAGCAAAGGCAGAGCAAAGGTGTCTCCCCACCACCAAAGGCTGTGATGTGTGTGTGCATCTCCCAGGTCTGTATTAAAACCATGCAAGCTACAAACATTGCAGAGGACCTTTTTATTTAAAAAATATGCATGAAAATAAAGATAGATATTTGCAAGGTTGCCAAGATGTTAATTCTGACCCAGAAAAAGCCCTGCAATACCTTGACAAATAGATAATGCTGTTTGCCAAACTAAAACATGATTTTTCACATAACTCCCAGTAACAGCTTAGCTTTTATGAGTGACAATAAAAGAGCATATTGTAACCTTTTTAACCTACTTCCTTTTCAAAGAAAATTACAGCCCATAACACTTTTTCCCTCTTGCACTTCAAGAAAAAAAAAAAGATAATTTTTTCAGCTCGGGTTAGTGTTGGTCCATAGACCTTCACTTATTAAAAACAGAAAAAAGATTCAAGCATATTTTCAGGGTGGCAGAAAATTGGAAGCAATGGAATAAAACTAGCTAGTCATTTCTGCACCTGGGAAAGCATTATCCTTCTCCACAAAATGTGATATTTCCCAAAAAGTCCAGCTGATGGTTCCACCACTACAGGGCTTGCTGCATTATTCTTAAATATAAAGGTTCAGCCTGCAAAGTTTCAACTCATTATTCGTATTTTCTGTTTTCTTTTCAAGTAATCAAAAAGTTCCTTCAACAAAACAGCTCACTATACTTTTCAACAGCTATTCAAGCCCTGAAGTAGAACAAAAGTATTTGGCTACTTCATAATTGAAAAGCCTGTGATATCTGTGGTTTACAGGTTTCCAGAATCATAAGCACTGAAAATCAACTTTAGAAAAAGGGCACCTGATAAATTCTCCAATACAGTCATCCAAGAAAACCCTTAGGTTTGAAGCATATTATTAAATCTAATTCTTGGAATGGCTGGTTATGCTCCAGATGGGCTTTTATCTACTATTTTAGACATGTACAATGTCACAGTTGATTTCTGAGTAGTAGAGTGTCTATAAAAAAGGAGATGATATTTCAAAAATCCATGGAAAAACCCTTGAAGTTTATAAGTACAACACATGTATCTGGTGCTCTTACAGATAACCATCACCTTTGTGCTTTACTGGTCCCTGAGAGGAATGTTTTTCTTGTATTGAACTCAATTGTTTTACACTTTATGTTCTTCTGGAATCAATTGAAACCAAGTATAGAATTCCAATATAATAGAAATACAACAACAAATTACATAGAGAATCCAGAAAACCCCAAAACAGGCAATAGACAGGAATTACTTATTTTTAAATGAAGACTGGAACCATTCATTGGGATAGATTTTCTAACCAGCAGTGAGAAGTAAAACCTCCACATAGGACAGGAGTCAGTGCCCCAAAGTGCTGGTATCATTCAAAATTCACACAGCTTTCAAAGTTCCTCTTAAGAGTCCAAAACAGGATTTAAATTGAAATTAACATTTTAGTACAAACCATGCTAAATAAAGAAATAACACACTACTGAGTCAGTTAAAGGAACAATGAACAAAGCTTTGAGGAATATACAGCCAGATTCACCAAAGATAATACTACGTATTTGAACAGATATCCTTTTATGTAATATCTACAAAACTATCAAATTGACAGACACATCCATTTCTCATTTTAAGTAAAAAAACCCACAGTGATGAAGGAGGGTAGAAATAAAGGTGAATAAACCTTGACTTTCACTATCATTTCTGCATATTTCAACACCACTGAAAGACTTCCTTAAAACACTCCTATTTTTAAAGGGATCTTTAATTTCTAAGAAATTAAATTTCATCTATACATATACCCTTAAAGAATTTTCAGTCATTTTGTCTCTACAGTTTGCAAAGAAAAAAAAATAGATTAGAAAGCAAGCTGATGTTTCAACAAAAAGGAAAAAAAATAAGAAGCCAAACTGAGGTGTATATATATTAAAAGAAGAGGTAAGTAGATGCAGAAGCACATTAACTACAAGATTTCTTAAGTGTGTTGGGTTTTTAGTCACATGAAAATCAGTTTTCCCTTGCTCCACAAAGCTGTAGGTATTCTCCAATTCCAGAAGCTTGCCCACGACCCTTCAGTGACCTAACATGAGCATCCAGAGATCTGTTATTACCCCAGAGACTGTCCCAATATTGCTGTTGTATCAGCTGCTTAATGAAGTGGCTACTGAAGCCAGGAAATGAAAATACAACTGCAGGACATCACCTGCTGCTGCTACCACTGCTCTTCATAGAGAGAGAACCACACTGCACCCTCCAGGTAGCAGGGGGTTAATTTGTTACCCCTGCTGAGCTGAAGGGAAGAAGCCTGCAGGTTGGAGGGAGAGGGAATCTAACTGCAATGATCAACATTCCCAAAGAAATCCTCAAGATATATACATCAAGGAACTTGCTCTTTTTTTTTTTCTATAAATTCTTTATGTACCAGCATCCTTCTCCATTTTAGCCAGGACAGGAACCAACTGTTCTAACTAAATGGACTAGGTGACCTTTAAAGGACCCTTCCACTACCCAAAATATTCCATGACAAATACATACCAGTGTAGAAATATTGGTAGTAGTGTAGAAATATTGGTAGTCTCACCATACCATATTGTGAAGCTTTTCTTCCCTCAAATTTTTAGTGATATGAAGTGATGACATTTATGAAGAACAAGTTATATTATGAAATTATATTTCCACTAGCACAGATGTTTACAAGCACATGTACACCGTAGCCATGAAGTTCATGTACTTGAAAGGTGTTGAAGATGATTTTTCATCAGTAACTTCCTAATTGTTGAACAGAACTGAACAGTTTCCTTAACAAAGCAAAAATATTCTTACTTTTATTTCTATCCTTAAAATTTAGCACATGGTACAGTCTTCTCTATGCTGTACATTACTGTCCATAGTATTTGTTGATAAGACAGTGACAGTGAGGTATGTTAGCACGTACTCCTAAAGATATTGCCATAATTCAAGAAATCATACTTTTCCTGTTTGCCTCCCCTCCACCCCAATTTGTTCTTTCATTTAACAGAAAATAAAGAGATGGTAATAAAAGGGCAAGGCAAAACAAGACAAAACCAGCATCACTTTATTTTTTTATAATAGATGACTGTGTATATGTATACATTTATCTGACATACTAAAAGCAGATATATGTCAACTCAGTTACCACCAGTATCATCTGCCCACAGATTTTTATTTTAAGATTGCATAAGAAATGCAGAGAAGAGCATAAGCACGTCTGCAAACTCACTGCTGTTGGCTGGATGGCCAGTCCCGAGTTCTGCAGCTGTCAGCTGCAGCAATCCAACAGCCAGGCTGCAGCAAGCAGATTGGAATTTGGGCCCCAAGAGAACAGGGCAAGGGATGCCAAAGGTAAGTCATATTTATCTAAGGACTGGAGTGAAATGCTAGGCATAAGCAAGGTATTATTAGACCTTCTTTGTTTACAAATTCTTTTCTTTGTCCAGTCTGTATGGTTAAGTAAGTGAATCACAGCTTTACAGCTTTGTTCTGAAGAATCTTCAGCATCTACTTAACATCATATTTCCTACAGCAACCCAAAGTAAAATTCTTGTAGGTACCAAGGTCACTAGACCACCTCATCACAAGCAAAGCCACTAGTAGATAAGACAGGGTGATTCAGCAGTACAAGAGTTAGAGGATAACAACAGAACATAACAATAATGCAGCAATCCAGGCTGAATTGCCACATTAGTAGGACCCAAACTAGAACAGATCTTCCTAGGAGGAGATGTAATTAGCCTGGGGAGGGGGGAAGAAAATAGCTTACTGCACCAACTAAGTTGGATGGCTTGTGATGAACTTGGAATTGTTGTACCATTGAAATTTTCCAACACTTGGAATTCAGATATGTCCACATCTGACAGTAAACTTAGATAACATAACAGAAGGGAGTGAAAAACACTTCATACTGGCACAAGAAAGATTCCTGTAAACAATCAAAGTTGAACTTCAGTTCTTAAATCTGGAATGATGCATTCCAGCAAGATGCCACTGTGCAAAAGTAATTACTACTAATTGCAAGACAAGCTTTTCATATCAGAACTCCAAGGGAGTAACTACATAACCACCTGGATGGGCAGTTAAACAGAGCAAATGTACCACATACAAACAGTGTAAAGGAGGAACACAAAAAGGTCTCACGGCAGATTTTGGAGACCAGAAGGGCATTGACTGCTAAATCAGAGAATAAGCACTTACATGATTCAGCAGGAATGTTATAGGCAGGAGAAGGACAAGATCCCCTGGGGGATTCTGTTCCAAGCCAAACAGCTTACAGTTATGAAGAAGTTAGGAAGGAAATTCATGCAGGTGCATTATTGTCTAGATCAGTCATTTTCAGCTGTTTTCAACTAGATTCCCCACATGGCAAATACAAGTTTACTGACAGTAGTTACTTTTTCCTCGGGTACCTTTCAATCACACTTTAAAAGTAGCCCACAGATTCTCAATTATATGTAATTCTAACGCTTTATGGCAGGAGGTGTAAGTGGAAACTGAGCAATTAGGTCCAGTTTCGTGCAGTGCCAGTAGACAGAGATAACTCATGTGGATGGGAAATCTCATATTGTTAATAAAAGAAGCAAAAAGTGAAAAAGTGTTGTATCATCGGGCCTAATGCTCCTTTAAAAACCTTTGAGAAAGTCTGATGCGCAGCATATATCCACAGCTAAAGACTAGTAAGACACTGAGTGCAACATTGAAACTCCCAAGATAAACCATCCAGACAGGCACAGCACTTACACCACCGTGAGCAACATCCTGACAGCAACCCAAGAGTGAAGAGCTGAGTACTGAGACTGATTTGCCTGCGTTGCTCCCCAGAAAAATTTGAGTACCAGCAGATTGGGACACTCAGCACTGCACTTCATTTGTACAGCATCATCCTCCCCTTAGACTGACAGATTGGAATAAGGGGTTTTTTTCAAATTGCAATTATCTGCAGGACAAGCACGGGAAAAGTTGAACGTGCCACAAGCAAAAAAATATTGAGGAGTGGGTGGGCTGTGCTGGAGGAGAAGAAGAGAAGTCTGTGGGGTAACACCTGACTTGTGGATAAAGTGACAAGGCTCCATTCTATGTACCTATGAAATCTCAAAACGTTTTCCCCATGGCTGGCCTTGTGTCACAATTCTGTTCTGCACAAATGCAAAGCACTGTCATTATAAGCAACAATGATGCATTACTGGAGATTTCTCACAGAACATACAATCTGTTCAACTTAGAAATAAGGATTTCTGCACCAGAATGGAAATATTAGGAAATAAAGATTATTAAACTCTCCTAACTTGCTCACACACTACAGTTAATCATCCTCTACCATGAGGTATAATTTCTACTTTTTACAGATAGAGTATAAAAGCCTGTGACAGGATCTTTGAAGGTCTTTTAATTATTAGAAGAAGAAGAAAACAAGAGAAATCTGATAATCCAGAGTGAAAGTACAGAATGGGAGCTTACTGAGAACACTCAGTTGGTCAGAGAGCTCTCTCACTGTATCATCACACACCATGATCTCCACCCACCCAATACAGAAAAGTCAGAGCCACTGAAGTCTATTGTTTCTGTGCAAAACTAGGAGTTCTACATCATCTTACTGCATTTTATTTATAAATAAAAAGAAGGATTTCAACAAGTAGGTCTAATGCTTGTTGCATACATACATACTACAAAGGCTGCCAGAAGACTGCAAACTGCTCATACCCAACTCCACAACACACAGACCCACAAAATCAGGATGCACAGAAATCAGGAGGGCTGGACACCCACATAGTAGATGAAGATAGAAACCTTTACTCACCCAAGGTGCAGGCTCCACATCTGCCCTCTCACAGATCACAAAGACAATCTTCTTACAGTAAGAAGACCCAACAGATGAACTTCAACCACTCCTCAGTATTGTTCTCCACACCCCAGCTTTTTCTTCCACTGCCTCTCTTCCTTCCCACCCGACACCACCTCTTATAAACCTGGGCTGTTGTCCCTGAAGCACCTGACCCTGCTGTGTTGATTGGTCCCAGCTGGGAAGGATAATGAAGTGCTCAATGAGGACCACCTGTGAGTGGTGGTGTTTTTTAAACCACTTGGAATTTGTTAAAAGATTTACTACCTTTTACTTATTTAGTTATTTACTACAAATTTTATCTCTGCAATTTTTTTTTCTGTAAGGTGAACTTGAATTCAATTTTCTCCTTATTAAGTAAATGCACTATTGTGAGTGCTTAAGAAATAACACATTAACCTTCAGGAATTACTGGATTCATGATCTGCAACAATGAAGAATTGTTATTGTTGAAAAAACCTTCTTATTTGTTCTTTAGGTAATGATTTTGTTTGCAATAGTAATTTATTACTCTAGAGGTGCAATTTTACTGTCCTACAGAACTAGATCATTCCTATTTCTTTACAGGCTAAAAAAATATTTACATCTAACAGAAGAGCCAGATGAGGTACTTTGGGGACAGACAGACAACTGCTATGTGTGATAAAATATCAACATACATTATCTCTACCATTACCACTGATTTGTGTTGGTCCCTAGGCACTACTGGCATGGACATAAGTAATCTAAGGTGAAGAATGTGGATTATCCCAACACATGATGCTGATAATAGGATGTGCTAAAAATGCATAATAGATATAAATTGGATCCAAATAAACTGAGTAAACTGTAAATATTTTTCAGTTGCAAGTGTTCTAATTATCTGAAGCCATTATTGCTTTATGCCAGCACTGAATCCCATGTCTAAACACACAATACCCACATCCTAGTATTTCAGCAGTGTTCAGGTCTCCTGACCTGAAGAAAAAACTTTGCTGTGCAACATGTGCATATTAAGCAACTTCACAAGCTGCCCAAGTACAAGCTTACATGGGTGTGTTACCTTAAATCTTGCATAATTCTATCCTTAGTACTTAGTTTGCTGGATCCATGATAGCACAAGGAATCTTCATTTAATCATCTGTGACTTACTTTCCTTTTTGCTTAGCTCACGGAGCAACTGCTGATGTGTTTGACATAAAAACAAAACTTCCTGTAAATAACCCACTGAAAACAAATTTAAAATTGTTTGTGTACAGCCTTGCTTTTCAAAGGTACTGAGACTTTTACTGTTCAGCTCTTGGGTTCTAGTTCCTTTTATTTTTTTCAAAATGTGTTCAAGCATTTGATTCTGCTCTGGCATTTCAGTTTATGGCTTCTGTATGTGCTTACAAGGCACAAAGGTAAGAAATAAAATTAATTTACATTATCCAGAAAAGGAAAAGCCTATTCAATGAAAAGAACTATTAGATTTCATTATTATATATCAGGTAGTTTTAAAAGTCTCCCTCTCCCACATGGCTATAGCTAATGACAAAATTTTAACAATAAGAAGGAACTACAAACATGCTGGTTTAATAATACTCTAGTGATCCCAAATCAACTCCACTCAACACAGTTGTGTGTATTTTTCCCAAATGTGTTTACTATATATTGGAACAAGCATTCAGAGGATTATTTATGATGTGACCAGAATACAAATCACTAAACTCTGCTGTGCTGTTTGAATGCATACAAGGTTTCCTGCTAAATTCCCTAAGGCAAAAAGAAAAGATGCACAGATGGGAACTATCTCTGTGCAAACTGATGCATTAGGAAAGAAAAACCTGATTAAATCACAGTGGGTTTCACCCACTTCATGAAACACAAGAGACTTATAATATCAGTGGTTCTAACTTAAACCCATCCTTGGAAAATATTTGTAAAAAGATGATACTCAAGTACTTTGATGTAAACACTGATAAAAGGTTTGACCAAAGCAGAGAGAGAGACACTGAGATGAGCGAGAGATTGCTCTGAGCCAGATGAAAGGGGTGCACATGCTCCACTAGGCCACTCTCAGTTCCTTACACAAGGTTATGCAGTCTTTGGTTCCTCAGGAGATACTGCAGTGTTAGAAGCCTCCACCTACCAAATGTTGTAGGAGAGAAGGCAACGAGAGAAGTTAATGAAGTAAATCTCTCACGCTTCTTTCTCCTCCTGTCCACTAATTCCTATTTTGGGGGAAGATCCTGGAATGCCTTTATTCTTTTTTAAGGAGTTTTAATTCTGGTTTGCTTTCTGCGTCTGGTCAGGCATAACAGCAAGAGTATTTGCATTTGGATCCAAAATCTAACTCCTTGAGGGAGAACATAAATGGGAATAGATTCAACTAGACCTTCATAGTCATTTCAGCTTTTATTTCATAATTTCTACAATCTCTAGACTCAGAAGACATGCCAAAAGTACTCCTGATGAGTGGCACAGAACAACTGATAATGTTGGTTAAATATATAATAAAAGTATATTTTATACTCATTTCACTTATTTTTCACACTTATAACTAAAATCCTGTATTAAACCACAGCTAAATGAACATTGGTATGTTTTACTACTAATCCCCTATGCTGATGCAAACCAAGATTAAATTAGGAAAATTGTAGGGCGTTGTCTTCACTGAAGTAATGCATCAAAAACAAATCGCTTAGATGGTCTTGAAGGACCTGAGGGCTGGGATGAATTTAGCACAGATGTCTTCAGCTGTTTTGCAAAAATGGTGTTGGTAACACGTGCCAGCCTGGAGAAAGATGTTTCTTGTACCCTGAGCAAACCAGCATCTTTCTGGCCAGGAGCAAGGAGCAGAAAAACATCCCTTGGTTCCTGATGACCACAAACATCATTCTTGTGAACTCCCTAAACTAAAAAAATCCATATGAGATTTATGCCCTAAGGTATCCAAAGACAAACACCTTCCTCTGTGTAGGATACAAAGCCACAAACCCTCTCCTTTGGTTGCACAGCTTACCTCTGTTTGCAAGGAAATCCCGAAAAAACTGCATGCCCTGCAATTTACCATTTCTGTGCTGTGGGGTCAAGACCTCATTTCAATTTCTAGACATCAAATTAGGCAAAACAGGGATTTGTGTCTACTTACTCACATTAACATTGTGATTTAGTCCCTGGACTGTCCAAGAGAAACCCACACATCCAAAGCATACTCAGTGTAAGCTGATGGGACTGATCTTCAGCACCAGACAGGCAGAGAAACTACCCACAGTCAAAAGTACCATCTAAGATTTCCCCTGGGTCTTTCAAGCAGCACAGTTTTACTGACATCCTGCAAGGTAACTGGTGTTGATAAAGAGTTCAGATTATTACTGTATGGAAGCTAAACCTTGACTCTGTCCTGCTCTATGAAGTGTTATCAGCCTGTGTGCTGTTCGCTGCATTAATACTCCACCATAGACATACATTTATCCAGATTTTAATACATTGTTACAAAGTTTCTTGGGAGCACAATCCTCTGGCAGTGCAAAATACTTACTATTTCACATCTATATTACAATAAAACACACTTGCAATAAACAGCATTAAGTTTTTGTACAAACACAAGGAGAGTCAGTGTCTGACCCAGGAGTGAAGCTATTTGGTAAAGGTCTGCATTTAAAGGCATGAACACCTGTGACAGAATTCAGTTAAGTGCTGCATCAGTGTATTTCAGGTTCAGTTGAACACATCTGAAACTGTTTGAGTGTAATAGCCATTGGAGCTAGTCATGCAAAACCAGCTTGAAACTGAGAACATTTATTGACAAGGTTTCTTTTTATCAAGTCCTTCCAGTACTTACTACACATTCCAGCCTTAAAAATCCATTACTAGGATCTATACACATTCTTTGTGATGTGCTTTCTCCCACTGACTTATCATCTTCTATTTCACTGTAAAATCTTCACTATAGTGATTTCAGATTTGCACACAGCTTCACTTAAGTACTTTAAAGATATTTCAAGCAGCATTAAATCGAGACATCTAACCTTGACAAATCATTTTATTACAGTTTTGTTAGATTGCCCACCTTTCTCACTGCTAATTTCTCAATATAGCACACATTTCTAATTTTAGACTTGCAGAGCTATTGAACTTACCCTGAAAACAAAGTATCTGAATTCCTTCCACCATCCCATCTCTTTCCTTTTCCCTTCTCCTCTATCCTCAAGCATTTCGACAAGCATAAGGTATTCTTTACTCAAGTTGACCTTGTTCTACTTTATTGAAAATAGCCAAGTTTTATCAGTGTCATTCATTGCTTAGCAGCAGCCAAAAAGTTTTACACCCTTCAAAAGAAATAACAGGAAAAAAAGCAAGGAAACAGCTCTACTGCAGTTTTAAGATTTGAACAAAACAGTATATTAGTTTCTAACCTGTACAGAACTAAGCTAATTGAAGAGAATTAGATAAAGGTCTCGGTCTTTTCAAACAGGAGAATTCATTTCAGCTCAAGACAGCCTTCTAAATTTTTCACTAAAATAATATCAACAATCCACAGCCCTAAAAAAAGGTTAAGGGGAAAATCATATCATCTTCACAATCAGAACATATTCAGCAGGACCTGCTTTCCTTCAGTAGACCTTTTACTTGTGTCTTTTTGGTCATTTGCATGCAGCCATTCCATCATTCTTCACTTGTAACTCTCATTTTACAGAAGCAGGTGCAACAAAATTTAACCTGACCTATATGTAAGCTTAGGAGTGACCATAAACCCCAAGTAACTCAATGGAGGCCAAACTCCAGCACACAGTGACATGTTCCAATTCAATTTCCAATACTCTCAACTTTGATGAGGCATTTTGGGGAATCAGCAGCTACATTGCTTTCTTCTGTAAATTGTTTCCAGTGATTTTGTCATATGAGCTGGGCTGATTTGCTTTTCCCAAACCTTTTAATTTTATATGTAAATCCCAGCAGCACTTATATGCCAATTGATGTCTTTCCCTACTGTCAATGACTGCATTCCAAACTCTTATTTTGCTTCAGTCTGCCATCCAGCATTTTCACTGTCTGTATTTATTCTCTGCTTTTGAGTGTATTTCAAATTGTTTGCTTTGCAGACGTATTACCTTCTAGAGGCAGAAAGTGCATTATCACTAATGTCAGCTCTCTTTTTAGTTTTCCAGAGTTATTATTCACCATAGCTGCTTCCTGTAATGCTCTTTCCTTAATGGATAAGGGAACAAGGGGCTGCAGTTTATTTAATTGTTCCAAACTTTCTTCTCATTACATGCCTCTTCACTAGTGAATAGTAAAAGCAAGTGCATTTCACAGGAAAAGGCCTCCAAGCACCTTTCACACACTGAAAAACAGTATTGGAGATGAGTCTGTGACTGGGTGAACATGAAATGCTTCATTTTCCTGAGACATCGTAAACGATAACTTTTATTTCCTTACTTTTACTCTTTGTCCCTAAGCAAGGCAATAGTACATCAAATCACCTACCAACATTTGCTCTTTCTCACCTGGTTGTTTATTTCATCTCTTATGCTGAAAGTTGTGTCTGAATGAGAAGACCAAAAATGCATTTAATGCATGCTACAGAAAACCCACCCCTGCGGATTCCTGCTGAAACACAGACAGATGAAAGGCTTCATAAATTTACCTTGAGCTGTCTGATACTTCACGTCTTGCACTTTTTTCTACAGATTAACATTAGGAATAACTTAGAGAAGGAATTTGATATGAGCAAGTCAAATATGCAAGATTTATCAAGGCAAGTACTCCTGAAACTACCAGGGAATTCAATCTCTGTAACCAAACTATTCTACCATTTCAGTCATCACAGAGAGGAATTTTTAAAAACGTTGCAATTTTCATTGAGGTGTTTGAACTCTGAATGACTGATATAAAAGTAAACCAGATTGGCATTTTCACTACTTGCATTAATTACTTACACTGTTATATGGCATTTGTGTGTGCAGGCCAACAGACTGGGAGCTACTGTGACAGGGCATATGGGAAGTGTCCTGCCCTGCTCTGGAAAATAAGACCAGATGAACAAGAGCTGCAATCAGAACTTGTTATCTGCTGATCTTTTCAGGGAAATCTGAAAAAGGACAAGTGCCTTATTTTTTGGCTGACCATAAAAGCTAGCACAAACAGACATGATAGAAGTATTAATCTCAGAACTGGACAAATGGCTTGTTGATGGCACCTTTGATACCAGCCCAGGCATTGGCCATGCTTCCTCCTCTGGAGGGAAACTGTGACCTGTTGGATATGAGAGAGTTGCAAATGTGAAAAACCTTTGTTTACCTAAGATTGTCACACTGTCTCATATAACATTTTATTAGTAAAAGAGGGGCTTGGATAACATCCCCTCCCACAGTTGCACACCCAATCTTAAATAGTATTTCTTGAGGCTACACCTAACACGGGTCCTGCCACAGTCTTTCCACTGTCTGAAGCTTCAGCAATGGATGAGGATGCCTTGGCGACAGCCCACTCACCAGGGTTATTCATCATGTGCAAAAATATCAGGCTGTATGGTCAAAAATAATTTCCTTCTGATATTTTGCCATCTAAACTATTTCAGTTGTCAAAAGTACTCCAGGTATTTGCGAAGGATGGTGGGAATTTTGGAAGGCTGACCTCTCAAGCTGGGGCTGATTCACACACACACACACACACTTCTGAAACCATTAACACAGAAGAAAAGTATATACAGTCTTCAGTACCTTTTTATAAGTAGTTTTAATTTATTGCTTTTACATCTCTAAATCCATTCCAGGGTGTCATAATCATTTTTGAGGATGCAAAATTATATCATTACAAAAAACATTGAAAAGGAAATGCAGACTACGTTTTGCATCACTTAAGTTTTGTTTTGAACATTTGGATACTACACAAACTCCCACATTAAAGCACATCAGACAGTTTTTTGGCCAAAAACTGTGGGATGGCTGATTGACAGACTCTAAGAGAAATGTTTATGTGACTTGTGAATATCATTTTTTTATAATGTGAATACAGTTGAAGATCTTACAACCCAATTATTAAAAAAATTATCTGCTATTGTTAACTTCATAAAGCATTTATACATTATACTGAATTAATTAGCCGAGAATTTTATTCTGCTCTGAAAATGATGACTCTGTATCACAAGTCTAAGATGAACACAAAGAACAAAAAACGAAAAGGTCACTCATACCTCCCTCTCCTGACTCACCACTCCTTTTCTCATGCAGTCAGCCTGTTTTTCCCTAACATATAAAATGCCACATCTACAAAATTTCACCAAGGTGTATCAGGTTGCATCACCACAAAAGAATTCACCTTAGACGATCTGAATATTTTAGGGGAGTGCATTATTTTTAGAGCAATTATTTCTGAACTAAAAAGCTTGCCACAAAAGAGGAGTGATAATTATAATAATAGGTTAACTAATGAAAAGACAAAGAAACATGAATAATATATTGTAGATTTACAGAGGATGTAGACTCTCATAAAATTTTAATTAATTATATATTCATCTACATATGTTACTTATGCAAAGAACCTCCATTTTCTAACAACCTCCCTATGCTGTTTGGCAAGGTTTCAGTATATGTGACTGTTTCACAACTGCAAGGAGAAAAATGCAGCCAAATACTGAAGAGATGATAAACAGTATATGCATTCAAGTATTTTACAACTTGCACAGGAAAATGTATTTTGGGGTGAAAAAAAAAAAAAAAAAAAGGAGGGAAACCTCCGTGTGTTGTGCTCACAATACTTTACATCTCTGTATTTTTACATTATTTAGATTTTCCCATAGCCTCCAAAACTCACATAGAGCTGCCTGAATATGCCCAAAATATACATCAAATTAGCATATTCCCAGTTTACACAAGTTGCTGGAGAAACAATTACTAAAGACTAAAACAATAATATCTTTTCCCATTGCTGGGCAGTTACTCATTGAAAAATGTAAGCACTGGAGACAACAGGACTAAAGAGTCAACAAAAGGAATAAGGTATTCACTGGTCTCAAGTCATGGATCCTCAGCTTCTAAAACCTTCTTGAGCTGGGGCTCAGAAACTCGCTATGAATTCTGTAAAGATCAGATAAACAGAGAGAATTTTTCCATAAAAAGATATAATTACCACATCAGTTGTCATCTTTTTAACGGCTATCACTCCAAATATTCACAGAATCCTCATTAACCTCTCAAATCTTTCTTTCAAGAGCCATTAAAATAACTTAAAATTCAGAGAGTATTTTCTATGTATAATCCTTTCTTCACTTCTGAAATCTTGCTAAAAAAAATCCCCAAACCTAGAAAAGAGTCTAGATGCAAATAGATGGATACAAACTAGTGCAGCATTGTGTGTTTAATGTTCTGTGCTAAAATATGGAACCACAACAACAACTAACACTTTAACTGCTCACACAGTAACAATAATATTAAGTCAGTAAATCATGGAGTATCATTTCAATATTAGATTAAGCACATTTCAGCCAAAAGGGTAAGTCCAGTCCTCTCTCCTGTTCCCTGCCACACGATTCTATCTCCTCACCTGGTGCAGACATTAGATATTCTATGGCCCAGTGACAAGTCAGATCAACCTGTCATGCTCACAAATGCTGTCCCTGTGCCTACGTGTTTATCAGTGCTGATAGAAGGGAAACAGTGGGAATAGTGAGATGAGGACAAGCCTTGGATCTGTTCAGTCTCCACCTTAGTGCCAAACCTGATCAGAGGAAAACAGGCTACAGCAAAAGTTTTCACTAAACATCCAGACTTAGCGACCCAGCATTTTCCAATAGAACAGAAGTTTATGAGACAATTTCTGTCCAGGGCTAACTCACACTGACATTTATTCCATTTAGCTCAGTTTACATCTGAGAAGTTCATAAATATTCAGTAAAGGGGCACTTATAGAGCACTTGGATTTAAACACCTGGTCATCTGAGTCCATGAACTTCAGCTACAAAATTCAAAAGTGCATAAAAAGTTCATTAAAAACTTTTAATTCACAACATTTAACAAAGCTCAAGAGAAAAATGTAGATGTGCCACCAAAGAAAGAAAGAAACTAAGTTATTGTATATATTATAGAATTTAAAGCCAAAAGTCCAAGTTTTCCAAACTGATGTCTAAAACCAGTCTCTGGTGTCCATTCCATGGGAATAGTTTCCCTTCCTTCATTATGACTTACAGATATTCAGCCTTTTGAAAATCAGGCCAAATATATTTAGGCACCAATCCGTGCACTTGGAACCTGACTTCAGACTTCCAAATTTAAATTTACCTCAATATTCTTGTCAACTAATAAAATTACTACAGAAATTCAAAATTTCAGTCTACATGCACTTTCAACATCCTAAGGACATATTTTCAACTAAAGGCATAACAAATATAATGCAGTTAATAAAACGTTGGCTTCTCTTCAAGAATTGACAATATGGATATTTTATTCATTCTCCATATGCTTTCAAATATGTAAGTTTTGTGATTTTGAAAATAGAGATGATGGTAAGAGATAAAAAATATTTTTCACAAAAGAAAACCAAACAATAAAGACTGTGTTCTCTCTTCACAGAAATATGCCTCCTTATTTCACTGAATCATCAAATCATGCTCATGTCACTGTAGATCAAACATAGGTCTTTCAGAACACAGAATAATAAAAATATTAATATGCAAGGCTTCATCCTACCACAAAATCCAGATGAAGGGTTATATATATTTTCAATTCAAGATTAATTTGGGATTAATTGGAATTCACAGCAATATATAAAATGAACATCCCCTTAGACACATCCAGTACAAAATGTACTCAAAAATATAGAGAACCTGCAATTGTCTGTTATTTTGGATGACATAATGATAGTCAGAATTTTATTGATATTTCAACTCCTTTTTTCAAATTCTAGACAAAAAAAATAGCTGACATACAGGAAAGTGAATGTAAACATATGTGGCAAATATATTTTCTTAATTAAAAAGGCTCAGTTATGAAGCTTGATAATAAAGCCTGGTGTATTATTCAGCACTGAAATTTCTAAAATGATGATGAGGTGGTTCATGAACATTCTCATTATGTTAATCCAGATTCCTTCAAGAATATCCAAGATAAAAGCTGAATATGACAGAAACCATTTGTGGCTAAGCAACAGTTTCTGCACTCCCATATCTGAAGCGCATGTTAGTCCTACAAAAACGCTTTGTTCCTAATCTTCTGAGCTGTTCTGCATTAGGCATGCAAAGCACATTCTTGTTAAATTTTAGTGAGTTAAAAGGTAAAAGAAAAAGTTTATACCCTATACAACTGTAACTGGAAATATGTGTCTGAAATTCCATTCAGATGGTCAAGAAAGTGAAGCAAACATTTATTCTTTTTTGCAGAAATTCTGATGCAGTTTTAAATGTATTGTGCTGAGCACAGAGTGATTAAACCATCAGCAATAGCAATTTTATTACATCACTTCAGGTATTATTTCTTAAACAAAGTCAACATATACGTATTTTCTCATCCCAAGAATTATGCTTTACTTCTGCAAGAATTTTAAAGGCATTTCTTACTTTGATTTTCAAAGGGGCGACAGTGGTATTTATTTTGTAAGATATGTTTTACTAATTATTCAAACACTGAAGAAAGAGTTTAAGGAATTATTCTAGCATTATAAAAATTTTCCCTTTTATCAGAATCTCAGGTTCCTTAGTACTGTACCATAATTTTCAAGCCTTAATTAAAGTTGGCATTAAAAGTGCCTCTTGTAAGCTAAAAGCAGAGTCTTTCTTTATGCAGTTAGCAACAATCCAACTCACATATATAAATATTTCTTAAAACTCTAGCCAACTTTTCTCCCTTCCAGTAAACCCACAAGAAAGATGTGAACATCTCAGGGAACAACATACATATATTTTTAATCTCATGACTAGAAATACAGTATATTCGTGCTTAGCAAATATAAACACTTTCAGCGAGACAGGGAAAAAAAGAAAAAATAAAACAAAGAATCCATAGGTAAATCAGTAAATCAGGATCATTGACATGTAAAGAACTTCCTGTTTTTCTTTAAGTGTGCCTGAAGTACCTTACTCAAAATGATTGCACATTAGGGATGAGCCACAGCAATGACTAACACCAAAATGTGAAATCTGGAGGGAAGTTCTCTTAAAGCAGTTTTGCCTTATGACTTTCAGGAATCTATGCAGCTCAGTGTTCTCTGGATATCCAAATAGCACTAAAAATTAACTAAATTTGTCCACCCACTGTGTTTATGATTTTTGTCTCAGCCTAAAGCTGAAACAATGTAATGCTCATTATCACATCTTGGATAGTGTTTGGACTTAAAAGTAAACATTCTTGCAGAACCGTATCTTACTATGGCAACTCATTTTAGTCAGGTTTGAAAGTAAGTGTCTATAGAAATTCCAGTGCAGAAATGTAGCATCTTTTAGTCAACACGAGACAAAAAATGCCTTTGTTATGTTGTACTAGCTACTGATTTAATTCTCATGTCCTATTCTCCAAAACACACCGCAGCCAGAAACTCATAAACACCATTTCAGAAGCATTTGTTCTCATCAACAGCTTCTCAGAGATTATGAAAAAAAAAATGGAAAAGCAGCAAAGACTAACACTCAATTTCACAACTTATTAGCAGTCACAAAGAAAAATGGTGACTAAAGATTAAGAGTATCATTTTAGGATTCTGGTAGTATTCAGATTCAGTGACACAGAGACCTGACTGGTTACAGAGAAAAGCTTCCCTGTACAGCTTTGCTGGAAAGTAAGACATGACATGTCTTATCCTTTTCCACAAAAGAACATTCCTGGATCAAGGTAGACATAAATCTTTATTACTTATGCTAATCCTTACACTTTTTGAGGTGTTACCAGCAAGAGATGTAAAACTTAAATGTGGAAGTCATTATTGCACAAAGCACACGAACACAGGCGTCATTTTGCACTGAATAGCTCAACATTTTTCAAACGTAAATAAGCTCCTGTTTCTGGAATATACTTGAACCAAAGAACTATCAAAATAAATATAATTAATAAATAAAAATTAAATAAAGAGTATGAGTTCTTCTCCTTGGACCACTCCAACAGGTAGTTTCATGTATCTCATTAGTCATTGATCACACCCTTTGGACAACTTTCACTTTCTGTAATACAACACTTTTATCCAAACCAATTTAATCAAATCCAGACATGAAGTTCTTTAGCATACAGCTGCATGCTTTAAAAACAACTCCTGATTGTGGCATTAAGAATAGCCTGCAGTTATCCACCAGTCACAGGTACTAGGTCTGACGGTGCTATTAACTGCAATATGGTTATTAGTGAAAAATTTCACTTGCCAATTTATGTGGTCAACTAAATGTTTTGAACAAGAAAATATATTTTGTTATAAACGTGATTTCCAGTAATGGGATGGATGAGTCCAAATAAAGAACAGATGAGTAGATTTGAAAAAACTTCTAAAAAAATGCACAGGTATGTCTGCAGCCATTGTGATTATTTTTTAAACCAGTCTTAGAACCAAACTTAATATTAAATCTAGCTCATAGCTCTTAAGCATATAGAAGATTTAAATGATTAAGATTGTCCCAGTAGATAGCAGTCCTTACTTTTAAATTACAATAACAGTATATCATGACATCTTTAAGAAAGTATGAGTCTTCACATCCATTGTATTTTAATATGGGGGTTTCAAAAGTGAGTATGGTGGGACAGTAAATTAACATTAATAAAATGCTTAGTCATTTGCTATGTCTGAAAGCAAGTGACATTTCTGATAGGATTTGGGGAGCATAAATTGAACTGACCTTGGAAGAAACCTTAGTGTCCTCATGTGCATAAACCAGTGAGGAGCTATCTATATGCAGTTTCACACCTCATGAACTTTTACACATTATTCATCTAAATCAGAGATCCAGATACAAAATCTGGCACTTGGGACATTATGTGGATTTCTGATATTCCTTGGCAAACGTGGAGTTCTGAAATAAATGGTTAGATTTAAATGATTTACAGATGTAGGGGAAGGATAGTGGGGGAGAGAGTTATTGTCACTTTTTTATTCCAGATGCACACCTAAAGTATAGATAATCATCGTTCTGCCTAAATGGTGTTTCAAAACACCACATTTGAGAGAGCACAACGGCACAAAAACTGATTATACAAAACATCAGTGGAGACTGCAGAATTTCCCAGCATCTGGCATACTCGTTTAAACGAAGAGCTTGTCATATGCTGGCTTTTCAACTGTGGCACGTCACCTCCAGCCTGCGCCGCCACAGCGCGGGTGAAACGGCACGGCTGATGTGCCAGGATGTGACATACCTTTAATTCCACATGCCACGCAGAGCTGCAGCCCCCACTGGGAAACGTTGCAGGGGCATATTTCTCAGGTGACATTACATTGTTTTGCTGGACTATTTGCTCCAATTTGAAGTCCAATTAGCATTAGAGATGAGAGAGGAAATGCTAGCCAAGCTGTTTGAATGGGACACTTCAACTTGGAGACTGTTTTTTATCCTCATAATGCTAAGCACCATTGCTACCATCGTTTATTTTATGTCCAGGAGATAAATGCTTTGTCTGAACTGGACTATCAAATAAGGCTCATGGTAAATATAAAAGAGAAACCTCTACATAACTATTTTTGGCAGAAGTAAAAAATAAAATGGCAAAATGTGCTATAAGTTCATTATGCAGAAATCAACAAAATATGTGGCTTAACACATATTACCAAAATTTCCTGTTATGTTTTCATATAGAAATGACAAAATATACAGAAAAAGAGTGCTTAAAAAACCTATGACAATGGCAGAAATACCAAAGGATATTAGTGCCACGACAGCAATCACAGAAATAACCTCTCATGTTGTATCACTCAAATTTTAAAATTTCAAAATCTAGTCACAAATGTACAGTTGAAACACAGGGTTCTGAAACAAAGTTTTTGATAGAGTACTTCATAAAAAGACAAAGCAAAGATCTGTATCACTTGGCTCTGAAACTTCACATCCCGTGTTAGGTAAATAAAACAGGCTCTCATAAAGGGTTCCCTCTTTATGCACGTGCTTCTTTAAATATCATCCTCAGCTCCACCTCATGTCTGCCTTTGTATCTCTTGTGGGAAGAGTACTTCTCATCTTTATTTGAGCAGGAATGTAAAGTTATGTTCAGGAGGCTTTAACACTGGCTTGCCAATATACCTGTCAGCGTCTGGATGCACCTACCCCAGGGCAACTCTCTGAACCTTTTTTTAAGTCCTTGCTCTTTCTGCTAAAACAAACATGTAATCTGCCTGTTCCAGAGGGCTTGGTAATGCAAAGGATTTGACCTATTTGCCAGAGTGTGGATCGATACCAAGAACTCAGTTACTATTTGACACTGCCGGGAGCCAGTGTCCATCTCAGGCCAAAGTAAAAGCAGCTGAAAGAGAGGCCTGCTGTGTATCCTATGACCATTCCAACAATTCCATTGTCACTATTTTGGCACAGTAGTGGGGAAGTTAGCAATTCATTCAGTTCTGATACTTCATCCATTCAAATTCAAAGACACATAAAGGATGTACATAGCCTTTTACACATGTATGTAGCCCTATTATTTTTGCACACATCGAAGAATGTGAAGAAATAATTAAATTATTGGGAGGATTTGAATCTTAAAAAGGAAAAAAAAAAAGTAGGTACGAAACAAAAAAAACCCAAGAAAATAATCATTACTACCTTCTCAGAGAAGGGTAAATGGTATTGAATCATCAGTAAATGCTGTGTGAGCAGTATGTAAAATATACACTCAGAACTATGAAAGAAAATAATTTTGAAATATAAAAAGAGCTCTGAAAACTAGATACAAGAATGTAAACAGAAGCTATTCTTTTCATTCTGCATTACTCACCTGACTCAGTGCCATAATTTTCTAGGTAGGAGGAGGAGAAAGACAAGAGAAAATCTTAAATAACATTTCCCTTTACCCTCTTTCTCAGTGAAGAAATTGCTGAAGAAAACATGAGAATCTGAAAAGGCCCATTTTGTATTGTGATTGCAAAAGATGTGATGGTACCATTTACCTGTGTTCAAATTTGTGATGTTATTTAAAAAAAAAAATGAATAATTTATAAAAAATTAGAAAATTAAAATGCTTCCCACAACTCCCTTAACAATTTCATGCAAATATCTTAACTACACATCCCTTGTTCTTCATCTCCTATTAACCCTCTCCAGTGGAACAAGATTGTACAGTATGAATAGCCTTGAAGTTAAATTCACAGACTGGGATATTTCTATCATAATGATAATTATGCAGAAAAATACCCTAGAAATACATTGATTAAATTATCTGCCCTAGAATTTTAATTGAAACTCCCACGTCTTTAACATAGTATAGATTGCATATACAATAAAACCTCAAAGCATTCTGTGTACCACATGAGTCCCCTGTAAACACTTCTCCACAAGCCCTGGCTGAGAAGTGGACTGGCTGCACATTTATTGGTCCGGTCTTTTCCCATAAATCATAGCTGTCCAAAGTCTAATCGGATTTACAGCGGCTGCCAATGTTCCCAAAGGCTCCTGCACTACTCAGCTCGGCAGCTCCCCGAGAGCGGCCCAGCCACTCACTGTACAGCCTCCAGGGAGAATCCTTATGTTGAGCACATCCCTCCATGGCCAATTAAACTGGCTTTGGAGTCACCTTGCACTGCTGGCACGGTGTAAAGAGCCTGCAGTGCAGCTCAGGACCAGGGCCAAGGTGTTGTCAGCTCACATCCTAAGATTGGGGAATGGTCTATTAGAGAAATTTCAGAGTTACTTTCACAGCTCATTGCAAAAGCACCACACACACATAACCTTCCCATAAAATAAAACCCTTCCCCATGATAAAAGCTGAAAATGAAAGCATTCCCACCTCAACACAGAGCAGCTTCCAAACCCAGCAAAGCAGAACTGGAAAACACGGTTATGGCTGTTGACTACGGACATTTTTCTAAAAGAGGCCTCAGAAAATATTATGTATCTATTTTCTAGGTATAACAGATAAAAAGATATTTAGAAAGATCCTTATTTTAGGAATCATTTTAAGGTTTATGTTGCTTGCAAAAGTTCTAAGTTTACTGAATATATATGACATTATTCAGTACAACATTTTTACTGCCATACTATACAATGACAATCATCTATAAAATGCTGACTAACCAGCAGCAGCTGTTGAAGAACTTGCAGGAGTTGCAAACCAACCTGTCCCAGAAGTTTGAGCTACAAGCTGAGAAAGCTGAAAGGAAATAATGAATGAAATATTAATGAATATTAATGAAATAATTAGTAAAAACTAGCAGCTGACTTCACTGTGCTTTCAGAAAGTGAAGATCTAACATGACAGTCTGCTGTAACCTCAAGAACTTTACAGGAACATCATAAAAATGCGGAAATACACTAAAAAGACTTGAGGAAGAAGCTGTTAAAATACTAATACAAGCATTTCACATTAAACAACAGTGAAATACAAACCAGAATTATTTTATGCAGAATTCTTTTTTATGAATATATACATATAGCCATGTATGTGTATGCATATATATATACACACACATATATATATACACATATATATATACATATACATATATATATATATTTGTACACTAAGCCTTTTTGATAAGGTCATTTTTTTAACCAAAAGAAAGCTATTTGCACCACAGAGGTGCAAATGGTTGTATTCCATATTTCCTATGTATGTGCATATACATGCCACAATTGTCCTTGTCTTCAGTAAGAATGTGCTTGGGCTCCATCTCAGCTAATTAGTTACAGCCAGGAAGCTCTGTGGATGTCTATTATGAATATAATTAAATCAAATTGTAGTAATTCTCTTTGAAGTCTTTTTTTAACACATGTTGCACAGCACTGTTTCATGTTGTGGCAACTCTTAATACCAACACATTCCTGTGGACCACTAGAACAATGCTTAACCAGACATAGTCATTGGTGCTGATTTCACAACGAAAGGATCTTTTCTTGCCTCCAATTTTATAATTTTTTTGTAACAAATCGTGACCTGGCTTATATTAAAAATTATTTGGTAAATTTATGAAAACTAAAGTTAACTTCTTTAACACAGGTGTAATTTGTCTATGCATAACATACATTCAATTTTGACATGTACGTTTTGTAAGAAGAGGCAAAGTCATAAGCAGAGAATATCAGAAGCAGACTAATTCAAAACGCTTGATAGCATCAGAACTGTGGAAATCAAACCCCAATCATCTATTTGTCTGAAGAAGAAAGCAAACACAAAGACAGCCAAGCCTGCATGTGCCCACGTTTACTTTCAATAGTGCCCTTTCTTGAAAGGAAATGCACAGTATTTCTTTAGCCAAGTGGACTCCTAAGGATCAGCGTCTCACATCCAAACAGCCCAGGCAAGGGGCATGTTGACAGGATGATTCAGGATTGCCATGATGCAGCCACAGAAACAAATGCTAATGAGCCAAGACACCCTGTAAAGCAGTGTGTGTTCCTTTAAAAGCAACGTGCTTCAGGAACAGATTGCAGCTCCCAAGAGGTTGCCTTCCAATGCAAGTACCATGGATTCTTTACAGCACACTCATTTCATTCTTATGATCACTTCCCAAAATATACCACTTAGACATTTCTTCACCCTTCCTAGTACTCTAAATAGTACTCAGAATAAAGCAACAGGAACATCACAAAAAAAAAAAAAAGAAAAAGAAAAAAGAGCATTTCTTTGTCTAAATCCAGGCATGATTTTCTGTAGCAGAATTAGTTTTACTGATAGAGTTTCATCTGCTGAGTATCAGTAAAACACATTCCTTCCAATTAAAAAATAAAGATTATTTGTATTTACCATTTGAAAATTCATGAGAAACACAAGACAAACACTTGTATTCCTACTATGATGAACCACCAACTAATCAAAAAGTTTCTTAAAGTCTCTCTCTCCTCTGTGCTTTAAGCATCCCAGCAGAGGGAATGGGAATTTGACATTTTGCATGATGTCAAGAGCAAAATCAGCATTGAGTAGAAATAATACATTTTCCTAATTGTAACTTAACAGAACAAAAATAGCCCCAAACCAACCAAACAAAAAGTAATTCATTGCAAGGAGAGAACTCAGTCTTCATATTGTGGATTCAGTAACTTACACTCATCTGTATTTAGCACAGGGAATAGGAGTAATATTTTCTATAAACAAACACAGGAGAAAATAAAATCCTGATTCCCTTTTATTTCAAATAGGACATGATATGGATCAGTAATGAATACTAAAGTAGGAGCCTAAGAGCCCAGACTTGGGGTTATTTCTAGCTGGACAACAGCCTTTTTGTGGACTCTGAGTGAACCTTTCTGGTTTTATGCATCAGTTTTCCTATTTGAAAAATAGAAATTAAAAAAAAAACACGTTCTTCAGATGTATTTCCACATATTTAGAAAATACCGGGCAAATGAAATACCACAACACACCCTTGGTGAGACAACAAAATGATACACTGATAAACACAGCCCTATTAAAACTCTAAAGTATAACTAATATAACAAGGTAAGCTACAACTGACAGGTTTTGCATTGTGTGTCTTGTGGGACACCCAACTGAATACAGGCAGAAAAATATTTCCAAAAAACTGGTGCCTCAAATAATTCCAGTGTAGTTGAATATGAGAGGCAGAAAATACAAGCAAGTGATGGGACTAATGGCAAGATTTTGTTTCCTTTTTGATTCATTCAGAGAGACCAGAAACGACAGCATTCATCATCTGTAAAAGCTGGAAGCATGCAGCTGCAGAGCTGCAGAAGCAGGCATGGTGTATCCACTAAATGTTATGCCCTGTAGACCACAACTCACTATAAGTCCATCTATCCAGCAATTAGACACTGCAGCCTGAACCTTCTGTTGAAAAGGGCATTGGGACAGATTGCACTGAAACTAATAATTATTCTCACCCACATCAATTCATAGCACATAGAGCAAAGAATATCTTAGGAACTGATCATTAAAGGGGCTTCCCAATGGTACATAACAGTACCACCATTACATCACTCTGTATATTTTTAATGAGTTTATTCCAAGCTTTCACGGGGAAAATGAAAAACTATGCTTAGATAAAAACTGCTTTTTTCTTACGGGAATATTGATGAAACACGACAGTAATTGTTTTGGTAGGAACACTGCTGAAACACATGGAGAAATGTTTTGATACGAACAAGCATATTTTCTTCTATGTTCTCTCTCTCCTAAACTATTAAGTTCACAAAATGAAACAAAACTGCATGGCAAAAGCAGCAAGAAAGTAACCAAAGAATGGGGAAGGGATTTTGAGCTCAGCAAGTGATTTATAAGCTGTATTTTCCTATCCTTGCAAAAATATATAATGAAAAACACATGATGTACACTTGTAAAAGAAAGAATTGAACATTTCTTAACAATAACCCTGTTGCAAATTCCACTGGACTGCAGCAACACCTCTATGCATTAGGTTTGCCCCTGCAATAGAGAGGGAAAAAGATGGCAGACCCTACAGGGAAGTTATTACACAGTAGATGGTCTTTCCATTAGAAAAGAGACTGATGAAAATGGGTCAATGAGGGATGAGGAAAACCCTACACCAGAACATATTAGAATTTAGAAATCATGTCTATCTCATTGTAGATTTTTTTAAACATGAAATTCCATGCAAAAGCTATGAATGAAGTTAGTGGTCTGTGCCAAACTGAAAGATTCCTTTGTTCAGCACCAGAAGTTCAATGGGTTTACTAGTTTACCAGCCCTAAGACAGACTTCCCTGAGAAGCAAAACCAACAGTGCTACTCAGCTGTGCCCCTACACCTATGAGCTGCTTAACAGCTGGGTAAATGCACAAAACTAAATTAAAATAACTACAAATGCAGTTCAAAAATGTTTCACATTAAAAAATAAAACCCTAGTTTTAATATTTTTTTTAATCTCAATGATTAAATGAGTTGTGTTTTTCTTTCCACTGCTCTCACTTCTTTGCCCTATCAGGATGCACAATATCACTATTACAGCAATTTACCATTAACATTACTATGAGGCAACAAGATTATGGAGCAGCAGATCCAATTCTCCACTCTCACCTGTGACCCCCTTTGGCACATTCAGTTCATCGCAGCAGCAGCCTGGGAAACGCTCTGACATTTTTAACACTTAGATTTTTCCATTATGTATTTATAGCAAGTGGGAGTGAAAGCACAGAAACTGTCAGGAATCTGTGTTGTTAAGGACCGAATGTGGATTCTTAGATTAGCTCTTTAATGAGCTCTAAGTGTAGCCGAGGCTAAAAAAAAAAAAACAAAACAAAAAAATCAACCAGTATTAATATGAAGACATGGAGAGCTTTACTTCCCTTGGACATGTTTGTCATAAGCTTCTTAGCCACACCGGTGCCTTGCATGGGCTCTCTTGCCCAGAAAGGTCCTCAAGGGGCACTTAGGAATGACACTGTACCAAGAGGCCTTCCAGGAAACAGCTCCCCCTTCCATCACATGGCTGGAGGGACTCCCAGGTGTGAAGGATTTCACTAACTGTGAAATTCATTATATCAACACTAATCAAAGGTACCTGTAAGGCCTGTAAGAACTCCACTGTGTTTGGCAACTATGATGAAATTATACATCTTCTGATTACCCCAAAGAGAAACTGAATTACAGCAGGTATCCTGTCCATCATGCAGACACTCTTTGGTTTCATAACATGTCCAGGAACTGGCAATGCCAACTTCTAGTAATCCCAAACAAAAAGCTAAAGTGGATGAATAACCTGGCAGGTGCTTCTGCATATTCCTGTAGCCAGCATAAGGAGGCTGTAAGCCCTGATGCAGAGATGCAGAGAAAAAAAACAAACAAAATCAGCAGAGAAGAGTTTCTCTGTCATGGTGCTCTGGAGAATACTAAAGAGCAATGTGAATATGGCCAGTAGGGCTTCAGTTCAGTGTGGCTGAGAACCCACACCCAGAAGAAATGGGCTCCAGGGATTACGTGGTGGGTACTTAATTTCAAAGCTATCAGTCACTGTCACTACAATGTGAAGTAGGAAAGACTGCAGCCAAAAGTGACACAAATTTTAAAAGTGCAAGCAAATACAGGGTCTGGAACAGAGTTCTGTAACTAATGAACAGAGGGCTAAAATAAAATTAAAAAAAAATAGAAAAAAAAAAAGGAAGACAGCAGGACTTGGGAATTTCTCTTTCCATCCAACACCCATTTCCACTTTGATACTACACTGGGACAGGAATCCTTCAAGTGCTAGAACAGCACAGAAAGAATAACCATCAGCATGCATTGCTAAATTCTCGGATGAATGAAGAAAGATCATCTGCCACTTAAAGCTTCAGACCTAGAAGATGGGGCTCATTTAGAAACGCCCGTTTTCTATAATTCACGGCAGAACTGTGTTCCAAACCACGCTTTTTAGTATTCCCACATTCCCTCTGCCCTCCCACCTGCTCTCCCAGGAGCAGCGCGCCCTTCCCGCGTACTGTGGTGTCACCCAGCGGAGGACACGGGGTAGCGCAGGGAGGACCCCGCGGGAACCGCGCTCCTGGTACATCTTAGTAGTGGTAACTGCGGGCTCCTGCAATCTCAGTGTTGCATCTGGCTGTCAACGGAGAGAAGTTCTCATTTAAAACATCTTCACAATCAAGAGGTGAAATAAACTACGCATTTAAATCCTCCCCATAGCAATGTGTTCTCTGATATTTGGGTTTTTTTCTGTGATTTGGGAGGAATAGAAGATTACATAAAACTGCAGAAGGATTAAACCTCACACTTTTTCTTTTTCAACAATCAAAAAAAGTCCACAAAGTGTTTTATTTTTATGCTTTGAAGAAAGATTACATTTTTCATTCTATTTTCTGGTATCAATTTATCTTCCTTTTCTTAAAACGTACTGTAAATGCAAAACCAGGGGAAACAGTTTAACAAAAAACATATGCATGCTACTTATTTGAGTGATCCTGAGGGAAGGGCACCTCACTAGCTGCTCTTCTGTGTAAAATCTAAACAATAACCTTCCTTTTTAAAAGGAAGCACTTAAAGTACTCCTTTATTGTACTACTTGTGACTAATGAGATCCTCACAAATCTTTGTCAATATATGAAAAGAAATAGTTTAAAAGACTTAGTTTCATATCTTTCTAAAACTTTCTAGAATTACTTTTCATTGAATAACCATTACTCAGAAAAATGATAGTGTCTAAATTCTTCTTGCATTACGTTATCTCTTACATTCTTCATCTGACCAGTGCAGCAGATGAAAAACAAGCAAATAATTACAGCTCCATAATTCTGTGGGCAAGCCACCATCAACCTAATGTCTTAGCAACACATGTTTTTCATAAGACATTACACATCAGCTGGATTAATGGATCAAAATGTTGTCCCTCTTCTGATGCCAGGGAGGTAGAAGTGTTTGGTGCAGAACACAGCTCTGTGTGCTTTATTCCAGCTGAGAGCTTTCCATCAACAGAACAATTCTCTACTGATTAATTACAGCCAGCATCTGGCTCCTTTATATCACCTGAACAGTAAAAAATGTCAGATCAGTATGGAGATATCTGTCCTTTCATGTAGCAGTTAGTGAAACCAATACTACAGGATGTAGTAGTTAATTATTACATACTCTCTATGTAAATTCTTGGAATAAATTAATGGTATGAATCACAGCATTAAGTGCCACTAGAAATGATTGATGGAAAGGAAAAGCAGATTACTACAGAACAAAACAAACCAAAAAGAGCAGAGCTTCTCATTGTACTTGATATTTTCGGTTAATTTTGGATACTTAAGAACCTTAACTTTCTTTGACTGATTAACTTTAAAAGGAATAATATGGATATGAGAATACTTTTAATCAAGATTTTTTTCAAAAATGGATTTGTTGAGAAAGCATAGACGTTTCATCAAAATTAGTATTTTCTAAAGCCTCTTGGAATAATCCAGTGTAAACCTTCAGTGATACTTTTGGAGAACCATCAAGAATACTTCTGAGATATTTTTCTTTTCCTCTGATTACCAATAGCCAATTCAGAGATCACTGTAGAATTATATTTGGTTTTCCTCTTGACATTACCTGGCACTTTAAAAAAAATTGTTATGTTACGGCATCATACACTATTAAAAGATCCTTCTCAAGCTCTCAGCAGTCAAATCAAGTTTTCACTTGTTTAAGATAACTGAGGACACAAAATTTGCTGTTGATAGTACTAATTACCTTTTTTATTAATAATTTATGCATATATAGAATAATATAGACCAGTACAGGTACATGAACAGATCCTCGTGGACTTCATAAGTAACTTCATCATGAACATGCATAATTTATTCCTTTCCTCTCTTTAAAAAAATAGTATTTTAAATAGTATCCTAACCAATATTGAAGAGCAGCAATGATCCTTTTTTCAATGATCCTTTAAATGCATGTATGTTTGGATAAGCAGATGTAAATCGATGCACATGCTTTTCTCTTTGCCAACTTGAAAGGGGAAGACATGAAGGTAATAGGAATATTTAACTACAATTCCTTTAAATACAGGTCTTGTCTCCTTCAAAAAGCACAGGTAATCACATATTCAGTAAATGTTTAAAATAGCCATTCCCTATAAAACCATTTTAAGAGAGATATGCAAAAATCTTACTCTATGTGACTAAAATTCAACAGATTGCACTAGCACTGCAGCTTTACAGCTGGATCTCTAGACACCCATTACATTTTGTGAGCTGTTTGTACTGTAGCTTTTGATATTCTTAAAGGATTGACGGCATCCATTTCCTTTCAAATAGGGTCGTTTTCAATTTAGCAGCATTCAGCAACCTGCAAATCTGAGTCTGCAAGGCACTCTTAAGAATATCACTTTCAGACGATGGATGCTTTCCAGGTGGTTTTGCAGAGAACCATGAAATGCAGCTGCTATAAAACCTTTGATGAGACATAAGTAGAACAACATCAAAAGTGTGCTTCTTTTTGAGCAAATACATGAAAGCACAAAACTAGCTGACAGTATCACATCATGGAATTCATTTGAACTTGCAGACAGAAACCAAGAGGAAAGACAATTTCTACAGCCATTGCTTGGAGCATGGCCTACACAGCATGAAGACACAGAAACAGATTTTCAACTTCATCATTATAGAATCAGAAAAGCAAGAATTAAGTCTTTCAAATAGAAATAGATACACACATAGGCACAATACATATGTATGGTATCACCCATTTTACTGCAACAGCAAGGTGCATAAGCCAAGTTCACAATGGCAACTCCCCCAACAGTCTCACCCAGCCTCTTGGAAGGTCCAGCAGTATGGACAGCACTGCTCAGACAGCCTAAGGCAGCACAGCACACTCACACTCATTTATCCTGTTTGTTAACAACAAACTCAGTCTAAAGCGTTTCATCAAATATTTATAAAACAGAACACTGGCTGCTGCATAAAAGGTCATTTCTCTGGGCAGAAATCATTGATTCCAATATTATTATATCCTTAAGTTCCTAGCGTATATTTCTTTTTATCGTTTATGTAATTTTGTGCTGAAGATAAAAACTTTAGATGGCAAAGACTCCTTTCTGATTTCCCTACATTTCCCTACCATTTACAGCCATAATAATCAGTAAACACTGCTAAGTATAAAGAAATTTCAGATCCGTTAATGTGCAAGGATTTCTTCCAAAAACTCTACATACTCAGCTCATGGAATCACTAAGTCTTAGCAGAGTTTTAGTGGCTCTTTCCCTTCTATTTCCACTCTCCTTGGGTGTTTGGTATCCTTGCCAACACGCAGTGATCTCACAGCCATTCACATCTTTCTCTCGCTGCTCAAACTGATTCATTTCAGCTTTTTCCTTCCCTGGTTCTTAGAGAGCAGCCACAAGAGTGAAAGGGTCCTCGTCCCAGGCTTGGCAGGCACTCCTTTCACTCTCATCTCTGTGGACTGGTTTTAATCCTTGTTATCTTACAGCCCTGTCTGGAATTTCTAAATTATTTGGGGAGTTTGGGCTTTGTTTTTAATTTCATCTTAATTTTTAAGAACCTTCATCACAGCGATACTTTAGTCCACAAGACTTTTAACTAATTATTTATATGGTTTGATGCAGTCTTGCATATGTGACAACTTTTCCATCTGAATAACTTTTCCAAGCTGGTCCTACCCACACACGTATATACAAGGAAAGTCAGTTGACATGCTGGGAGTTCCCCTTGCATAAACGCCATTATAACTGTCATTTATAAGGCACTTGTGAACTTCTGTGCCTTTTACACAAACATTTTTGCAAAAATAAGTGTCCCATTTACAGTGCTAAGAAGCAACAAAAGGTGACGAAGAGGAAATCATCTTTACATAAAGGCTGCAAAGTAGCATAGAAGCACAGCAATGTGTCTTGGAATGCTATCCAGAAGGATGACTTTAATATTGTTATTCCACGTCTGTCTATTGTCAGAATCATAAATGTTCAGCCTGGCTCCAGAAAACCATATACAAAGCACTTCCTGATGAGTACAGAAGGATTTTTTTCCTTGTTGTTATAGGATATTTACACTTTCAAGAATGCCTCAATTGAGAGCAGCACTTAAAATATATCAGCAATATTTCTTTGACATCTGTCACACACATTTCAGCACAGCCCTTTCCAACAACGCATTCTCATGAATCATCTACTTAAAATCTACCTCATGTGCCAAAGAGATGGTGATAATGGAAACCTGACAGTTTTTTGGATTTGTTACACTGATGGAACCAGGCAATGTGCTGAGACAAGTCCAAGCACCCATAGGGAAGGAGATGGAATGATACAGTTGAATTCCTTCTGTGCTCAATTACTTGGTTTTTCCACATAATAAACTGAATTAGTCACTTTACTTCCCATTCCACACCAGTGTAGCAACTCAACAACCACTGACCATCTTAAAAACAGGGCAACAGCAGTTCTAATCAGGAATCCTAAGGTTGCTGGTAGAACCCTAGAAAGCACAGTAATCAGGGCGACAGCAACAGAGACTCAGATTCAAGAAAATACAACCATATTTACCCTCAGTTTGGAGGCTACCACCAACCCCTCCTTACCTGCTAAGTGTGAAATACCCATAAGACATTTTAAAAACACGTTTTTATTAAGTACTTTTAATTTTTCTAGTGAAAAATCCTTAAAGGACTGTAAGAATTTATCATGAGAATCTCTGCATTAAGCCAGCCAGCCAACTCAGTACTCCAGCTCCGACAGGTGCCAAGAGTGAATGTAAAGAAAAAAAATTGAAAAATAACTTGGAATGATAACTCCAAAGAACATTCTCCCAACCTCCACCAGCTTGCAGCTCAGACTTCTTGACCCACAGTTGATATATTTGTGCTTCCTCGTCCTTCAAGAATTTTTCTTTCACAAATTTGCATAGCCACTTTTTGAATTCTCATAGAATCTACAACTTGATAGAAGGGTTTCACAGCCTAATTGCATGGTGAGAACAACATACAGTTTTGCAGCTCTTCTGTGCCAAAAGAACTGGAGTTCCTTCCACAGTGCATGCTATAATGGAATTATTACAGCATGTACCACACACAGATTATCGATCAGGAATTTGGAGGTGATCCCTGCAATGAAAACTTGTTGTAGAGAATCTACCAGGGTGCAGTTAGGTAAGTGATGCCCCAGCCAATTTGCACATTCAGGAATAACTGGATCACTCTCCCTGAGAGTCTGAAGTGAACTGCATCTGCACCTGCCAAAGCAGTGAATGCATATGCATTAACTACAGGCTAAAACACACAGAGATGTGCAAGCTGCAAAGTCTTTCAGCAAAGAGATTGATGAGAATAGAATAATGTGGAAGGTCATTTCAGTTGAGATAAGAAAGAGGATATTCATGTTTGAAATGTATACCCAGCATCTATAAGTGCCTCACATTACATCTAAATGCTCTCATGAAAGAGCATCATTACAATGGGCCTCTTCAAATAACACTAAGGGCTGATGATTTTACCTTACTGACCATTCTGTAATTTTTCCATCATTGTTATTTTGCATTATAACCCACAAGTAGGAGGGTCTTTCGCAGATGTAGTCTTGAAGTTCAGCATTACTTACACAAACACAAGCTTTGCCTTTTAACAGTTGTTGTGGGTTTTGTTTGCTTGGGTCTTTTGACAGTTTTGATATCACTTCAGTCATTGAGTTTGAAAGGATTTAGCGAGAGCACAACAATCAAATTTTGTTGCTCTGCAAAATTCTGAAATCCCAAGATGCAAACCAAAGTCCATTATCTGTAATTAGACCCTCTAGAAATACAGGCAAGACAAGCCATACCACGGGAGAAGTTTCCATTACTGCATGAAAAAAATCTATTTCTTATTTGGAGAAGCAACAAACTACCATAAGGCATACTTGATTTGTTTCATGCTACCCCACCCTTGCTAATTTGCTGAAAAACTCACTGTAGGTGCTGCACTGGCTTTACTAGTTTTTATGACTAAAACTCTCTGACCTAGAGATTAACTTGCTGGAAAAGGTCAAATATAGATTGTCCATGAGGGCATGAAAAATCTCCATTTTTCAGAATTATTTTTTCTAAAATTTTCACAGAAAGGAACAGCACATGCAAAAGTGACCTGGAAAAGAACTTGTGGTTTTCACATGAGAATATGTACTAGCATTAAAAAGAGAGGCAGAAAGGCAGTTATTTTCTGTTCCCATAATCACCATAATTTTGTATTCCTGATGACAGCTCACTGGTAATTATCTGTTAGCCGTCTATACATACACACTGATATTTATACTGGTTTTGCATGCCACTTATTGAATGTAGGTTTTACATGACATGGTCACCAAGCTCCAAATAGTCCAATATATTTTGTACCAAAGTCAAAATGCAGTTCAAAATGCCAGAAATAGCTGTGAACTAAGCAAACTCCCTAAGGAGAGATGGTCTTCACAAGGAAGGGGCAATGCACAAAGTTTAGATATTATATCTCTTTCAATCACTTTTATTAGAGTTATTTTACTTGTTGTTAACTTGAAACACTGACCATTTTATCCTGCTTATAAACTACTCCACCTTAATTTAAATACAGGCATCAGGCAGAATTCCCTAGATACTGTATTACAAATAGTAAATGCAACACTAGTAAGAATAAAAAGTCTTCATCTAGTAAACGTAACTTAAACACTTTTTTTTTAGCAAACTCATCTCATTACAATCATCTCTTTTAACCTTGAAATGCACTTTTTCTTATTTCAGTTTGCATGATTTCCATCTGAAAGGTTTAAAAAATTCATCCTGGGAATTATTTTTCACTAGTCTGGGACCTAAAGTTTCTTACCCTCAGGTAGCTCTGTGTTCTCGGAGGAACTAAAGAGCTCATCATATACAGGAAAAAAACATACACAAAATTTGGATGTTTTTACATGGGCCTGCTATAAAATAACATCTAAAGGTCTTAGGATCACTGTGTAAAGCTTCTTAGCTCTCTGAATTGGTTTAATGTGCCACAAGTCCTTTGAAATGCAATCAAAGCAGGCTGCTACCATTTTATCTCGGAGGAATACATTATAAAATGATTCCTCTCTTTTTATCCATAAGCAAGTCCCATGGTACCTTCACACAAGTCTTTCTTTCTTTTGTCTCAGGTGAGGATTTCACAGGGTCCCTTATTTAGGCAAGTATCTTCTCACCTGCCCTCTGCATTGCTCATGACAGGCATGTGCCATAATAACAGTTTCAGGTTCCAGTCAGTTCCCACAAAAAAAAGCAAGTCTTCTGGGGAACTGTGAGGCATTTCTAACTCCTTTGAGCTGACTGATGCATATAAAAGTCTTTGTTTCCTAAAAAAAATCATACTGCTTCAGAATGATTAAAATACTAGTTATTATCTGAGTCTGAGTCAGTTTTAAAACATAAGGTGTGATTTCAACACATTGCCCAGCCTGTTACTGTGAACACCACAGTGAAAGGGGCCAAACCCCTGCAGTTCTCATTAAGGTGTGCAGGACCAACAGACACCTAGAATTTCTGATAAACAAGCACATATTTTCCCAAGCACCTGGAAAAGTGAATCTCCAAAGAACGTTCCCTATGTTTTATCATTTTAAACATAGAAAAAAATTGTCAGTATTTGAGGAAGACCCAAAAGATGGAAATGCACATACACCTTCTCTGCCTAAAAATGTATTTGGTATAGGATTTTGCACTCAAGAGGTCCAATTTTCTCACAAGGAAGTGGACTAGGTCATTAAAAGGAAATTTGCTTAAGCATTATATATTCTCAGTCTCAATTCCATAGAAGTTCGGAAATGTCCAAGTAAGAAATTGTCCTCCCTCTAAAAACATAAAACTGTAAGAGAATCTATTGGGAAGCAATTTCTAGAAGTACATGGCTACTGAATCAAACAGCTAATGGATCACACAATTTAAAATCATTAACTAATGAAGTAAAGGTCATCACAAATTAAGAACTGAAGATAAAAAGGACATTAGAAACTACTGCCAAGACTACAGATCAGACTGTGCAATATGGGATCTGAGGAATCCATCTGGCTAGTGCACAAGAAAAACTCCATATTCTTTGGTACTTATGAAGTCAGATGATTCTACGGAACTGTGAAAGTTCCCTCAGTTTATTTCAAGATACAAAGTACTGCAGACATATGCTTCCAAAGGCTGCCTAGACAAAAAACTCAATGATTTTGGAACTGAAGAGCTATTAGAGGCAAGGCAGTTTATGGTATGTACCTGGGCTCAGAGTGAAGAAGTTAATTTCTATCCATAGCTACAATCATTTTGCCAGAATATTTTTTAATAAGTGATGCAGCTACGAAAAAAGTTAATTAACACAACATGTCTCCTGCTCTACACAGGAGTGACAGAATCCACTACATTGTTCACAAGCACTATAGGAGCAGGGTTGTATACATTTCATTCTGACCTTTCAGATCAAACTGCAAAACATTGGGAATTTTTTTTTAAACTACAAGACCTCAGAAAAAAATAAACAAACAAGGAAGAAGGATGAAAGCAAGCATAATTACGGACATGTAGATGTTCATACAGATTAGTACATAAAAATATAAAATTGCATGTTCCAGACAGATATTGAGTTGCTTTATGCACTTCATAGAAGGTTGCACATCTTAAAAAAGTAGTATCAAAAGTAAAAATAAACGTTTTCATAATCACTTCACACTTTGATGAGAGCCTCCCTCATTGTCTTTAATGTGGCACAAATCTCACCTAAGAAGATAACTTTATTCAGTAAAGCTGCCTTTATTACAGTGACTGATCCCATGTATCCAAGCCCTCGGACATCTACATGCTTTTCCACACATGGAATGTTAGACTATATGCTAGGAATGACTTCACAGTGCCCTTGCCTGTCCATCCCAACTCACTTTTTGAGCACTGTTTTACCATTCACTATGCACAAAACAACCTACTCTCATTTCTGTAAGAGTATTTATAAAGGTTTAATTAAAAGGTAGCAGACTATAACTTCACAATCAAAAATTTTTATGCTATCTCCCTCTGAGAATCGTTTCAGGCACATCTGACCAATCCCTCAATTTCTCAGGTTGTATATTTTGTTACAGGCACAGCAGACTGCACCCATGGCAACCTCCTCACGTTTCTTTCCTCTTATCCCCCCAAAGTCCCTGTACACAATCTCCTGAGGCTGGAAATGGTCTATGCCCCCCCTCTGCCAGAAGCTTTGCATGTCCTTTCCCATATTCCTGTTGATTTCTACTATGCTCTTTTCATTTCACCTTACAAGGGCACCCTGTAATCTGCATGATAACGTACTGCCTGTCTGCCAGACAGCATTTTTAATTTCTTTGTCTTTCCGATGAGACTCTTAACTTTTTGTTTCTTTTTTTGAGCTTGCACTCTTGTGTCACTTGGTCAAGAGCTCCCACCTCCTATCTCTGCACTGTGAATGTATTCTAATCTCACTGGAAATGAGTTCACAGGTTAATTTCTAGACTGGTTCCTAACAGACTTTCACATGTCATAGAGGCTGGACCCGACATGTTTCTGATTTTAGCATCTGCCTTTATTTTGAAAACTCTCCCAAGTGAAGTAACATGAACATTTGAAGATCCACTAGCAGATATATGTGCTTCTGCAGTGCTTTCCTAGGAATTTTTTCAGGTATAGAGCCATAGAAGTATATTTCCTCTTCCCTTTAAGCTCAAGTCCAAGGACTCATTCTCCTAAGATCAAATATACGCAAATTATAAAACAGTAATTTACTTTACACATTCTTCTTACTCTTGTTCCCGCAGGTAGAAAATGAGAGCAGTAACAGTAACAATGAAAATCAATGCCTTCTTTTTTCTTCCTTTCTTACAATAAGTTTCTTGTCCACAGAGACTGTTACATGTGACATTCAATCACTTCCTTGTTTGAAGTATATGAGGGATATCCAATAAAGACTAGAAGCCCCCAGCATCAGCTGCTACCTGAATAACCATTTCTGTAGGTTCCTGGCTGTGTAACTGACACCAGAACCTTTTCCCACGTCTCTGCAGGATGAATTTCAGTTCATTCTGAACACTGGGACTCTTCTAAACAGGAGTCAATTTTCCAAAACCAACGAATGTATATGCAGGGGTTTGTGGCTATTTAAGTTATTTCTGGAAAAAACCTTTCACCTGTGTCTAGACTTACTACCCACTGCTGACCCATCTTCAGGCACCCATTATAGCTGTCTCCAGCCAATACCAAGAGCTCTCACTAAAAAATCCAGCATGTCTTGTTGTGTCTTTTGGATAAGAAGAACTGCTTGAGAATTATCTGATAATTCTTCTGAACTATGATGCATTACATCCTTTATAGGAGACCTAGGAACAGCTTTAGCATCCTTTATTCCAGGCAACCTAAAGATTTCCTAACCAAACATCCATCAAGCTAAAAACCACACACACAACTGGCTGAACACCAATAAGTTTGCAGATTATGGGTATAAAGAAACTTGCTGTAATATCAGTGGGAGTCTCAAGTGGCTAAGGGATTTAGGGTTGAATTTTTCCCCCATTAGTCCAATATAATTCCTAATGCATGAACACTTTGAGTAATATCTTGAGAACTATAGAAGCACTAATATGTTCTTGATCCAAGTGAATGCTAAGCATTAGTATCTTCCTTAAATAAGGTAAATGCACTAGGGAGAACATGATGACAGTGTTAAAGTTAACGATCCAGTGCAATAGTATTTAAGCAGATTTGGCACTAGCTTAATCACATTAATTGCTACATTGGACAAACTGGAGAACAATGAATACATTGGCCCTGAAAGTCCTGAAGCAGCATCTTGTCCATTATGTTAAGGATGCAGTGACATTCATGATCTCCAGGTAACTGGAACTTTGAGTGTACTTTGTTTGTCCTGCCACATCAGCTAACTATGAATTATTAACCCAAGCAGTCCTCAAAGTATTTTTTTCATACTCTGTGAAGTACCTTTAACAAAGCAATCCATCTCTTTACTTAATCACAGCAATGCTTGTCAAAGACTATTACTGATTTGGGGATGAAATGGTAAGAAGAGGAGAGAGTGTCATCCAGCACTACTGCCCTAAGGTGACTGGCACTCAGCTTAAATATACATGCTGTTCCCATTCTTAAAAAAATTTCATCAGGAAGGAACTAGACTTGTCAGAAAGCACCAGCAGCCATTCCCCCAAAAGTAACCACACAAACCTCAGTTCTGCCATGATCAGGACAGTCGGAGAAGTTTTGTAATGTGAAGTTTCAAGATGATTAAGAGCAGCCCTGGAGCAGTCTGAGCACCACTGCAGTCTCGTGCTGCCCACAGCCATCTGAAAAGTCTGTGCTGGTTTGGGGGGGCTCTTTTTTTCCCTACAGTCTCAGGCTATGTATATCAATAAATTCATTGACCCTCAGACATTCCTCCCCCACAACTATCTAGCAATGTGAGTTCCCATAATTCCTTCAGAGGTCTAGAAACAAAGAATGAGTAGACTAAAGACAAAAGAAGGAGGAAAAAAAAGATAAACAGCATGGTCTTGTTCACTTCTGTGCAATCAATGGAAAAGAAAGACATGGTAAGACAGACACAAATTAAGTCAGAATGCTGCAAAACACATCATGGTTGATGGCACTTAGGTCTGATTTGGTTAATAATAATAAAATAAAGATACGTAAAACAGGAGGTGTGTTACAAAAATGAGAATTCACATAACGTGGCTGCTATCACAGACATCAGATATTTAAAGTAGGATCCCTGACAAAAGAAAAAGAGACATAATTGGTACAGGATTTCCCATGATACAATGAACATGGTCAGATTAAAATGTCTTATTTTTGTTCAAGAGGGTCTAAGGACACATACTTGCTAGTGAAATTAGAAAGTATAATGAATCAAATAACTTTGTAGAATAAAGGCAATAGTCATACCTTTTTAGTTAGATAAAGGTTTGCAGTGGAAAAATATAAACCCAAAAACCTGATTTTCTTTTTCCTTAGTAGATTTGCTCCATTAGATGAAACAAACATATTAAAAAGCAGAAAAGTCTGTAATTGTTCAGATCTCAGAGGTGAATTTTTAATAAAAATTTCTTAGGGAAAAAAATCAATATAGTTACCTTTCAAGTTCCCAGACTCTAGTTCATTTTTCCTCTTTCTTCATAAAAATCAGTCAAGTTTGTGTATTGGAATATCTACCCATTTCTTGAGCAACAAAGATAAGAAGTCTTTTAATTACATCCAAGGTCATAGAATCGAAGTGGGCAACAAGACTTCCAGATTTTTTTCTGCTTACGTTATCATATTATGTTTTCTTTTTGCAAGCATTATCTCTAAAGGGAAAGAATCTGCTGTCAGCAACTGCAATATTTTCTGCTAAGTCATTCCACCACCTTGCAAAGACATTTGAAAACATAAAAGTGATTTACAACAACATTTTAGAACAAAATGCTGCACTAGTTATATGCGAGATGAGCACAGCGTATCAATATGCAAAGAATAGGAAAGCTGCTGCAAAAAACATTAGCAACAATCTATAGGAGTTCTGCAGAGTCACAGCAGGCCTAGGACCTCAAAGAAGCTGATGATCTCAAATAGCAATGAATTCTGGTAACACAGTGATCAGGTTTAAGATCTCTGTAAAGGCCCCGTGTGACCCTGCCTGAGGGATTATGAATTAGAAAAATTAATCTGCCTTCACAAACCAGGCTGTGAAAACTGTTTCTATGTAACACACGTAGTAACCCCTTCAGCCAAGGAGAGATATTTTTGCCTTGTCCTAACCAGTAGAAGCCACAGCTTAAGTGTCATAAAAACCAAGTTCAGCTACTGATGAAGGTTCCAAGAGCCATTGACTTCCTCTGGAGGGTCTACAGACTTCTGAAGATGACCTGAGTTTCCACACCAGCAAGGAGACATAAGTAGACACAGCACACACATAACCAACCATTTGCACGGAAAACACTTTTCTCCCTTGTTTCTATGTATAATTTCTAATTTGTATACTTCCTCTATTTTCTGCTTATCCCAAGTATTTTATACACACATAGGCTATACATATGCCATAAAATAGTGAAGGAATTAACTGCTGAGACAAGGAGAATTGCATCATCTTCAGGGTATCTGTTACTACAGATCACGTATTGCAAGGGAGATTTACACTTCACAGGCAGGGGATGGAAGTTTTAGGAAGGGGGAAAACAGCAACCAAACTTACAAAAAGACATATGGAAATTTATTTTACATTGATGTACCAAGATGATTATGGATTCCCCCACTATCAGTAATGCTAATTCTCTAGGACAAAAATCACACCATAGAATTAAAGTTCTTTTGTTCTTGCACCTAATATCTATTGAGCCTGTTCTGAAGCAGTTTCATTTTCAGTGTACCAGCTGCACAGAGGGAAAGTTTATGTGATGAAATGGAGAGGGCTGCAATCCCTCTTCTGTCCCTTTTAATTCTGGCTTTTCAAATGACATGAAGAACCCAGGTGGAAAGAATCTCTCTGCATGTCTGGCCATGTGGCAGAAAGGAAAAGGTAATTGATTATTTGTATTAAGGGAACTAGTTATGCCAGAAGTATTAAGTTTATTCAGTTTCACGCTTAAAATGAAAAATGTAGCATAGTTAAATATTCTATCTTTAATTTATACATAGCTTGAGCTGACTACAGGTATTTTGATGATAGCAATAATGAAAATTGCAATGTAAATCTAATTAGGAAGTTAATGGAAAAGGAGGGAAGAATGCTGTGATCAAAAACTCAGATCTTTAAACGCTGATAATCCATACACTGTCACTGCTTCTATTCGTAAAACTGCTAAGAGTTGCCTCAAGACCTTCAAAACCAAAGAATAGCTAGAAAAAGATTGAGATATTAAACATTAAGAGATTCAAATAATGGCTTCAGGGACTGAAAGAACAAGTTGTCTTCAAGGTTTTCTTTTCCATAAGTCTAATAATAAATATTACTCTTCCATGCTTAATCACTTCGCAAAAACATTACTTTCTGGGTATCCAAATACTGACATATTTCCACAGTGGGTATGTTATACTGTACCACTTGTAAATGGGCCAGAAACTGCTAAAGCAAAGGTTCAAGAAAGATACAGAACTATACAAGCAACTTACCCATTCGAAGAGACACTCAGATCTTATATTGTTGGCAAGAAAACACTTAGGAGAGATCTTTATATTTGTGTTCCCAGACACATGCTTTTCAATATTATATCAGGAATCTAGTAATTTCTCTACAAATTAGGTAACTTATTGTCCAATCATGCAATTTCCATGCAAAAGCATAGATTGCATAAGCTACTATTACATTTTTATTTAAAAAAAACCTTATAAGTGTAGTCAGGTGTCATCTGTGAAACAGCTTTAGAAAATAATCCTTGAGGGGAAAAAAAAAACAACAAACACCTCAAAATCAACAGACAATGCTGTCAAGCAATGAAATAGCTGAAATTTGAAGGCAACAGTATAAAAGCGATAGCTTTTGTATGCATGGAAAGCTCCGACCCCAAAATAACAGAAGGAATTTTGAGAAGCTATTAGTGAAGTTTCTGTCTCTTCAGAACAGGTTTAATTGACAAAAGAAAGCAACGTGACAAAATCCAGCTCGCTGGTTCCAGAGCTTGGATTCTGCCTCTTAGCATTAAACAAGTGAGCTCTGATGGGACCAGTCACATTGCAGCAGAAAAGCAAGTGATGGCCAGAACCACTCTCTATTGATTTTATTTTTTTTTTAAACTTGCTCTCAGGAGCATGTTTTGAACAGCTTCAAGAGGACAATCTGTAAACAAGCACTTTGTAAAATCTATTAGCCTAACAAAGCATTGTAATCTACTGTGAGTTCAAATCTTTGGAAGTTTTCCTCATACCAGTTTAGTTGTCATCTCTCTGATCAGGATTACAGTGATTCGTGTACCTGGCTAACAGCCCAGAAGAAAATCTTGTAGCATAAAGGCTTATGTTAGAGGGTGAAAGCATAACCCCTGAAGAACAAATAATTTTCATCCTTTCTCCCTCTGTCTCTAATGACTTAAAATTATGAATGGTTTAAAGGGTGCAGAGAAGGTCTTCAAATAAGGAAATACCCAAGAAAATACAGAACTTCATCACCAACTGCCTCCTGCTCACCTTGCTGCCACACACCTGGAGATTTCCTGCACAATGAACAGAAGCAGTTGCCCCAAGCCTGGCATCCTTGTCCTTCTTCTCTGGCAGCCACATGAACAGCCAAACCCCTTGTTACATGTCAGGGAATGCATGTGGTGTACTGGGTCAGCAGCAAAGCCCAGGCTAGAGGGTCATGGTGCAGGTGGGGAATGTTCAGAAGCAAATTCTCCATGATTTACACCCACCTAAAGCATTATACAAATGATATTCAACATCATTTAGAAAGCTCTAAAAGATAATGCAGCCCTGCTGCTTTGGCAGCAGCTAAGTGTGATTGAGGTATATGCTCAGTGAGGAAGCCAGTCATGAGACCTGCTTGTTAAAATCCTTGTATTTTCATGCTGGTGCCTGACTTCCCTCTCTCAATTAACTGATGCTCACTGGTGTCTCAGCAAGGCCGTGTCACACTGTGGGACAGTGCAGCACAGTGTTGTCTTGTCTTGGAAACAAGTCAGACAAACACTGCTGGGACTGCATGTGGAAAATTCTGTTAGTGATGAGAAACATGAAGTTGTAACAAACAGACCGAGAGAAGCAAATATTCCAGAAGCCTAATGACTGCTTCTAATATCCATAAGAAAGGCTGCAGATTCACAGCAGCAAGGTAAGCAGTGGGGAGCAGCGATCACTGGAAAGCCTCTGAAAGGAGTTCCAAGCATCAAATGCTTTGCTGTAGCTCTTTCCAGTACCTGCTGCCAAACACTTCAAAGAAAATCACAAGATACCATATGAGATAAATATGGGAATAAGCTTTTTAGTCAAATGTTTCAGCTTAATTCCTACTGCTTGGAGATTCAGACATGATTGCTTATATCCTTGACTGTTTTTAGAGCATAAATTAAAACTTCTCTCAGCCAAAAGCATCCAATTCCTTTTGACTCTCGTGGATTTATTTTTATTTTGTCCCAGGGCAAAAAGATTGAAGGAATCCAATGCCTAAGGAAAACTTTTCAAACTCACCTCTACTTCTTCTGAAAGTAAATTTAACTTTCAAAGTAGCTTAGAATGTGAGAATCCTACTATGAAAGCATAAAATATAAAATGCTTGATTTCAAAGCCTTTTCCAAGAAAAACAGTCTTACAATGCAGGTTTTGGTGGGTTTATTATTTGAAGAAGAACAACCTCCTTCTGCATTGATGTGCTTTTCTGTCAAGACAACATAAAGGGCTTCTTGATACCTGTTATCACCCATTAATTTTCACTGTCAAATATTTTTGTTACCAAGGAAAATGAAAAACTTTCCGCTGCTTAATCCATTTACATTTTTATATATTTCAACTCTCTCATTATTTATTTTTTCAGGTACTTAGATATTACTACATTATTATTACTGCAAACTTTTTATGCTTGACTTTGCTTCTAAAAGAAATCAACTTTTACAACCCTCCTTGGTAGTGCTATAATGTCTTGTTTTATGATGCAGTAATTAGAACTCAATATATTCCTTTATGGAAGAACTTAACAAGAAATTTTATCCTGCCATTACTTAGTCTGACTTGCATTCTTTTTCTCTAACTCTGAAGCTCAGCTTCATGCTGGTTGGATTGCTGGAGAACCTTTATTTTTACCGTAGTTATTGGTGAATAAAATTAGCACTTATGAATCCTTTACAGGTAGGCTTTTGTTCTTCCTTGAGCATGGAACACATGACAATTCAATAGCTATTAATTTTCAACATAAAGAAGTTACTGGGGATTCTTCTGAATGTCCTGAATTTGTTCCTTTTGAATTTCAAACCTAGTTATTTAAGTCAGGCAGAAAAGGAAGAGTTTTTAAAGTCATGCCAGTACAACTGTAAAGAAGTGAAACCATGGTTTTGTCAGCTAGTCTGATGAAAATGAACAAAAATATCAAATAAGTAAATTCAACTCCTTCCTACTGGGGGCTAGCTCTGCCTCTAATAGCACTGAGCTCATATACATTATGTTCTAGATAATGAGGTATAATGCATTGGACTGTATTAAAGGAGAAAAAAACGGAAAATACAGTAAATCGGATAATAGTGTCAACTGTATTTTAAAATCAGAATCTTTAGGGTCCTCTATCACATGAAGATGAAGGAAGCAAATGTGATATTCACATAAAAGCTAAACTGGAGAGGATATTGAGTAATACTTCTCCAATTAACTCCACGAGGAAAAGTCTCACGTGTGCCTTTATTGATTTTATCTTGTAAACTCAAAACCATTTTTGCAACCCCCAAGACATTGTGCATCACAGCACACCAATCTTCTGTAAAATACGGGATTATTTTGGGGGGGTGTTGGCCCACATTATTGCTATAGCTTGTAGGGATTTTTCCTACCAGACAACCACAGCTTTAAATGCATCTTTCAGACAAGGCAGTCTGGTCTTGTAATGCATCTTCTGTCATGGCTGAGCTTCCCTTTTAAGTTCAGCAAAACCAAGAATGGCAGCATTGCACAGAGAGAAACATCAAAATTGGGAGCAATGAGAGTGGAATCAGAATGCTACAACCTCAGTGCAATGGGCTTTTAAAACCTCTACAGAGTCATCCCGTCAACACCATTCCAGCTTTCACAGCACCTGCATCTTCCCAAACACCCCTAACAACTATGTGCTTTCTAAATAGCTACACTGTTTGCACCCATTTAAAAGTGTTTTGATTGCATTAACATATTCCATTAAAGTAATAAATTTTCAGAAGACAAAAACTGATGTTAGCACTCCGACAGAACTATAAAAGCTCTTCAGAACAATGTGTCAGTTATCACATCACCATTTTATTCACCAAATAGATTATGGAATTGGCTTCATCCACCTGCTTCTGACAAGTACCTTAGCTGCTGTTTTTATTTTGGCTGTTAAGTCTGAAGCAGTTAAAGAAGGTGGTATATCAAGTATCAGAGATGCCTCTAGCAACAACTAGAGCCTTGTTCCATTTGTCACCTTACTTGCACTGCCCTTTCTAATGCAGTAGGGGATGTTCTCATAGTTTATGGTGATCTTGTCATATACAGTTTCCACTGACAAGTCAACACCGAGGGCTGTTATTGCTGCAAAGAGGGGAAAAGCCCAAGGTTCCATTTGCTGAAATCTGTTGATTGCAGAACTGCACATCCACACTCCATCTTTGCCAGCTGCCAGTCCTCAGTGTGCACAGCGTGGGAACAGAGAGCTGATCCTGCCATGCCCACACTGCAGGGGGGCTCCAGCTGCTGTGCAGCCTCAGCCTTGGTTTATCAGGAGGGAATCTGTTCCTGGCACAGCAACAGCATGTTCAAGTGCCTACTGCAACACTCCAAATGTAGACAAAAAGCTCCAAACACCCAGTAAAGCAAATGTGTATCAAGAAGAAATATTTCTGCTCCCTAAATCATCTGTGCAGATGCAACCCATGCACATCCAGCAGAAAACAGCACTGTTACATCCTAGGTACATACGTTAGCAGGGACAAGTGCCATATCACTTGAGCATATGAGAAGTAAGAAAGAATTAGGTTTGTTCTTAAATAGTGATGATTATATTAAAAGGACTAACATAAACAAGAAATAGAATTCATGTATAAACATCTCAACCATAAATATTCAGCAAGTCTCCCAAGAGCTATAGCTGGACATAGTACTAATGCTCAGTACAACTGGATTAGGCTGTGGGACAGAAACTTTCTGACAGAAACCACACTAAAGCAAGGGCAGGAGCACAACAGCAGCCAGCTCTCCAGCAGAAACACCACCCATACAAAAGAGAAGAAAAGAATTTGAAAAATACACTGCCCACACAAGGCTCACCTGAACATCAGTGAGGCCAGAGGATTCCATGACGTATTTTATGTTGTAGTCATCTCAGACACAAAAATAAAGATAAATGACAAGCAGTAGCATCTTGTTGGAATGCAAGTTTTCCAGCTTCCTTTCCTACTTCCCACATATGAGTTTTCTCAGTCACATAGCCCATACCTCTCCTACCAGGTGGCTGATAAGAATGTTCCAGCTGTCTACAAGCAGCTCAACAGCATCAGTAAGCTAAACCTTTTTTTCCTCTTTTGAGTGTATTCACAACCTAGCTATCACCTAAAACAGGCAGGCTTATATAAAATAAACAGTTAATAGAACTTTTACAGAGAACAGAAACACACTAGATGCCCTAACAGACCTCAGTGAACACATTTATTGTAAAACCAATATTCACATCACAACACCTGTCTTAATAAATCCATTTGTCTGGTTAATCATTCCTTTTAATTTCTAAAGATACCACAACAGCATAGTGGCATCATCATCAGTATGAAAGTAAAAACTGGGAAGGGGAAATAGCTGTGTGAAATCTGTAGGTGTGCCTACAAGCCAACTTTACAAATAGGATTTTAAAATATAAGAACAGTAAGGAAAAAGGATAAGCCCTAGCTTGAACATTTATTCTTCAAGTTTCATTGTATTAAATTTTACTTTTCAGTAAACAGAAAGCCCATTACTTTTAAAAGACTTCAGGAAAAAAGGAAAACATGCCAAAGCAGGCTTGTGTGTGTGCATACATCCACAGTCCAGACTCATGAGGTACATGACAAATCTAATTCTCATTTATTAGCAGAAAGCATAACAAGGTAGGGAATATCTGCCTTAAACCAAAAGACTAACAGAGCCTGAGACTTCTTTTGCTTCCACAGATGCAAGTATATCCTCAAGAAATTACACAAGTATGAGAATAAGCAGGTCAGTTCCATTTCAGGCTTTGTCATTAACTTAGGGCATAGGTTTGAGGACCTGGTTTTTATTTTCAGTTGACCCATGTAATTATCATTATTTTTCCTACCTGCTGTACATTCAAAATGTTCCTATTACACTTACTTATGTTCACCTTTTTTTTTCATTTACACCAAAAAAATTGCCAAAGGCTCCACTAACAAAATAGGAAGTCTGCTATTCCACTAACTGGGGGAGGAAGACAGGGGTGGGAAAAAAAAAAAAAGAAAAAAGAAGCCAACAAACTCCAGCCAACGAACTCCTCAATCATATGTTAACACACAAGCATTTTGCCAACTTTAGCCCAAACTCTACCACTGTGACACTTCTAACAAATTCCCGAATCACTATACATCTGTGGAGTCAACACTGGTCCCCAACCCGGTAAGAATTTGCCATTTAAGCATTACATAAGTGTCAAGTGGCACGGGACGAAGGATTTCTCTATAAAGGAGAATGCAAATATTCTCCGACAGAGGTGGTAGGACGTCTGGAGCGTGGTTAAACAAAGCGGGTCGCGTTATTTCACACTTGCGCTGCCACCCGCTGGACGTTCAAAGTATTCCTACCCAAAAACCGCGCCCGAAACACGGGTATTTCTTCGCTGTGCTCAAGTGCTTCGACCAATTAGTGACCCCTCTCTTTCTGTGCCCGGACATTAACTGCAAGCACAGCATTCACCCCGTGTAGAAGAGTGGGGAAGTTTCTTTCTAGACTTTGATACGATTTTAAATTGAAGACCACCAATTTAATTCTCCTGAGGGATGAAGTCTTTGCTGTTATGTAACACATACAGGCAGTTATGGGTTTCTGTACATAAGGATATGCTGTTATCTAAAGGAATATAAAAGCACAAGACAGTCCTTTGGCATTCCTCAAGCATATGTTTGTTTTCAAACTCTTAACGGTAATAATTTTGAACTAAAGCATCTTAATGTTTGTTATTCAAGATCAACAAATTGTATAAACAAACAATTTGCAGACCAATTCTGTCACTAGAACATCTCGTCTCTGTCCCAGCCAGGGGAAAAAATAGTTTGTAGCATTATGTGCTTATGTTCTTGACCTGATTTAATGCCAGGATCAGAGATGCTGATTTTGCCAAATATATCTTCCAGTTGAAATCTGCACAAGATATCTCTAACTCAAAGCCCACAGTACATGAATATATGTCTGTCTGGGGCACTAGGGAATAAAAAAAATTAGGTCTTCAATCAGTTATTTAGAACTGAAGCTACTTGAACAGGTAAATTCTGTTTAAAGTTCTGACATTAAATCAACATAATTTAGTTCCAAGAATTTATTCCAGCTCTTCCACAAACAGCAAATTATTTTTTCTTATAGGAGCTGTTAAAAAAACAGAATCCTGTGAAATGTCCTCTGAATTTTATGCTTATGTTGCAATGAGCATTCTACATTCGCAATGTAACAATTAAAAGACCTCCTCACTCTAACACATACAGTATTAGTTGTGTGTGTATAAGACAAATACTACGTGACAATCAGCTCTTTCATGAATAATTCAAATCCAAATTAAGTTTTGAATGTTTCCATTTATATTATGGGGTAGTGTAACATGATAATAACTATGTGAAATAACTATAGGCCAGCGAGAAAAAAAAATGTGCCTTTTCTATTTCTTTTAAATAAATGTGGTCAATATCCTGCAAATGCTCTTTGAGGCAGGGTCAAGTTGCTCCTGCTTAGTCTTCAATTCAAAATTATTTCCTCTTAAAAAGCCTGCATTCACATTAAAAATTAACATAAGTTTTAGAAAGTACAAGCACTGTTCATGGTGCATCACCACTTCTCTATGCACACAACTTTCTAATTCTCTTGCATCACAACTAAAAGGTCATCCCTCAGCATAGAAAATGCTATCAAAGTAGCTGACCCATGGTTTTGCTAGTTTTCATGAAAAAACAGAAAACATTGATAAAGCATAGTAATATATTGCTCAGACAGCAGTACTCAGACAAATATACAATTCACAAGGAATTAAGACAGACAAATTTACGCTTAGAAGAGAGTCTAAAAAAAATAAACCATCTAAAACAAATTACATTTAAAAACATTTAAAGCCTATTTAGTATATTGGTGTTTTTCAATTACTTAATGTATGGCCTACACTACTCTTCATGGCATCACACAAATATTTACTTTGCCTGTTGCCAAATAATCACATCTCTCCAGTTTCCAAACAGCATCTCAGTTAACTTTTGGCTCTTACTCACCTCTCCCCAGCTCTGCTGCTCATGACACTCACCTTCAGAAGCTCAACCAGCTCTACTCCTCAGAGCACTCACCCTTGAGAAGGGCAGCCCAGCTGGTTTATGTTTCTGCTGCTGACTCTAAAAACACCTCTTTACTGGTTTTCCTTAGGCACAGGTGCAGGTGCAGGGTCCCTGTTGTCCTCAACTTTCCAGCACCAGGCTGAAAGCAGGGGTGGGGTCACTGAAGAACTGTAGCGAGCACCAGCTGGGGACACCCGCCCTGCCCCTTGGGAAGGAGCAGCTGCTCACGGTGGGATGTCAGGGCCGTGGCACCACCAGGAAGGAGCTCCCACCACAGCTTATGCCCACACCTTCTGTCCCAGCCCTACCATATATCCCAACTGCATGTGGATAACTCTTTTCCCATTCCCATTCCGCTTTTTGGTTTAGTTCCTGGCTAATAGATAACCAGGTTGACAATGCAATGCTACCATTGATTTTTAACCACATGTTCTTATGTCTAAAACTTAAATATGGAAATAAATTATAAATAATGTATACCTAAGTGCATTAAAAACAGTTAAAAATACTAACATTTTCACGTATCACTGTATACAATGGTTGGTTATTCTGACACTGTTAAGTACCTGGACATATTTTCTTGGAAAAATAAATGGCTAGGAATATACACACACCAGTACTCTCAATTTAAAAAGTGTATTTCTTTTTGTTTCATTCACCAAAAATACATTTCAGAGAAATGTTGCATTGTAATTATATAATCTTAGGGCATTAAGATGTTATTTATCATTACTTTATTACTAAATAAACCGAGACTATCTCACATTTTATTTAAAAACAAAACAAAACAAAAAACAACCAAGCACCTGAAGAACTCACTAGCCATCTTCTTTGTTGTTTGGGTTCTTTCTGTCATTTGGAAAGCAAAAAATACACTGATCTTTTCTGCGTGATTAACCTATTCCCCCTGAAAAATAATACATTTTAAAATAGAATTGTTTGAACTCTTATTACATTAATTCATGCAGGACAACACTAACTGCATACAGAGCTCGAGGTCAGGAGGAATAATTACCTGCTCATATTCAGGTTCACTATTATGTTCCTGTGTAAAGTCCTGTGAAAAGTTTGGACTGTGATGTTTGGTTCTATATGAGCAAGGGTTAGTTTGTGTGTGTTTTCAATACACCACAAAATTCACAATACCTCCTTTAGGCTACTTAATGCCATTACTTTCCCATTTCTGTCCTCCCTCTTTTTGTTTTCGTCTTGGTGAACGTTGTATTTACAACTTGTGCAATAGTTCTTTAAATTTGCTGTTTTGTCTCAATGTCTAGTGAAAATAAAATAAAATATATTAATTAAAATAATTTAAAAACAAGACTATATAATTTCCAGGTTAGCATATTAATAAAGGTATACATTTGTCATATATTTTCCTTAATTACAGTTATTTTCTTATTATTTGACTACTATTTGAAGAAATTACCATAAACAGGACTAATTAAGAAAACAAATAGGTGCTGTCCCTGAATCATTTTAACATACTGCCTGTGTTTATGTCCATTATGCACTATTTTCTAAACACTTCTGTATTGTCCCATTTCTTGAGTGATAGATTACCCAGCTCTTACATTAATGATAAACGTTTATTTTACAGACCTTGTTACAGATACCTTTCTTTCATAATTGCTTTCAGTTGTTCGCAAGAGTTTGTTTCTGAAAATCGAACATTTGTAAACATTTGTAAACATTTGTAAACATTTGTAAACATTTGTAAACACTTGTCAGTTGCAAACAATTTCTTTACTGAGGGGACAACTACACTGTCAGAGGCACGATATTACAATTTCAACTTCAGAAAACACTCCTGTGTTGTGCCCCTGTTAGCAAAGGACTTTACTGCATTATTAGGAGGTAATATCGCTGTTGCAAAGGAAGTATTAAAGTGCTTTTACATTCATTTTTCACTGCCATTGCCCAGCAAATTAAACATCCCTTGTCTACAGGTTTAGCTTTAAAAAAAAAAAGGAGGTAATATATTAAATTTGCCTATATAGCTGCATAGTTACCTCCAATTTTCCATTCATGGATTCTCCCTGAGAAAAAAAAAATGCTGCCACTATTTGCAGGGCAAAGCTTTTATAAAAATAAAACAAAACAAATGCTCAACTTCAGGCTGAACATTCCCACAAACATAATGGGAATATACATAGCCACATATCTGTCATTAAATACAAGGAACAAAAGTTCCCTTTAGTCAAAAGTGTTAAATAATCTCTCGACTTGGTCGTATTTCTACCATTATTACAACAGGCGGCTAGGAACGTTTAGTTTTTATGAAACCCTGACAGACTACCAACTCATGTTGTTGTTCTTAAAACGCTTAACGGACACGGCAAAGAAACTCCAACACAACGCTGGAACTACTGAAATAAATACGGTTTAAGGTGAAGCAGAACCGCCCGCTGTGAGGGAGGAGACGCTGCTCCCGAGCACCGCCCGCCTCAGGCCGGCCCCGCGGGGCGAGGGGACACCCCCGCAACAGGGGCTGAGTGGGACACTCGGTAACGGGGGGGCTGAGGGGGATTCTTCGTTAACAGGGGCTGCCGAGGGGGACCCCTCGTTAAGAGATGCTGAGGGGGACAGAGGGCGCTGAGAGGGAGTGCCCGTTAACCGGGGTGCTGATGGGGAGTCCTCATTAACAGGGCGTGCTGAAAGGGACGCCCAGTTAACAAGGGTGGTGAGGGGTATCCCTCGTTAATACGGCGTGCTCAGAGTGACTCCCCGTTAACGGGAGCTGAGCACCGCTCTGTTATCTCTGGGAAGGGAACCGGGCACCAAGCGCCGCCCCAGAGCGCCACAGCCCCGCCTTCCGGCCCCGGAAGGATCTCCGGGCGCCCCGTCAGCCGCCCCTGCTGCTCATGCGCAGCGGGCGGGGCCGGCGGGGCAGGAGCCGCCATGGTTTACATCTCCAATGGTGAGGGGCAGGGACAGGGGCCGGGGCGTCGGGCGGGGAATGTCTGGGCAGTGACCGGGCAGTGACCGCGGGCCCCGGGCCCCGGGCCCGCTGCCAGGGGAGCCCGGAGGGGCCCGGCCCTGCCGGTGTCGCGTCCCCCCGCGCTCCCCGCGGCCTGCGCTGAGCTCGCCGGCTCTGAACTGCGCTTGGGGACTTTGAAGGGGCCGAGCGTGGTCTGCGAACTGCGGGAGCGTAACAGAACAGCACTTAAGCAACATGCGGGGAAACTGCCGCTGCACCGGTACTTTTTATAGGTTTCCTGGACGCAGAGCCCGTTTGGCGATGGTGAGCCCAGTAGTTCGAGTGCTTGGTCAATAAATTATCTCTAGGCAGTGAAATTCGCCGCCGTTGCCCGTGACGTGAAGTTTCTCCCTCCCATTTGTAAATTCTGGACTCAGCAGATATGCTTGGGTGTACTGTGCTGTGCAGTGTCACACACTGAACATCACAGGATGTTTTGTGTCTGGATATGTTACAGGACAAGTTTTGGATAACCGGAGTCGGGCTCCTTGGAGTCTGTCATCTATAACAGATTTCTTCTGGTCCATAGCAGATTTTGTGGTTCTGTTGTAAGTACAAGTTAATTCTTTTGGTGAGCTTTATTTTAGATTTGACATAGGTACAAACTACTCAGTACTATCAGTAACACAACAATAAAAGTGATGTTTTTACTCTTTAGCATTCTTATCTATAAATATTTTACTGTGACTACATAGTTTTGTTTACTAAGCACTACAGTAGTATTAATAAAAAGTGCATGAAAAGTGATGCTAACTTCTTGGAAGTTCAAATGAGTTTTCTTACATTTCATCTATTTTGATACTGCAAAAAAGAAAAAGCATACACTTTTGTTAAACAGCTAATGTCTAATAGCTGATCCAATAATTAAGCAGTTACTTGGAGAATTTCTACTGGTGACAAGAGATCCTGGCTATGTAAAAATAATTACACAACAGTAATGACAAATTTATGGCCCCAGATGAAAGCCAGTTAAGAAACAGAAAGTTCTTGTGATGTGTTCAACAGTTCTTGATTATTTCAGTTACAAGTTTATACTTAATGCATTTCTTGCATATTTACCCAAAAATGAGATTTTATAGTTTGAGCCTCGCTGTAATTTGGAATTACTTCAGATTTTAGTTTGATATGTAGGAGAAGAATTGCCAAGAATTAAACAACAATGATCTTGGCAAGATACGCCATTCATTCCTTAACATACTTACTGTTTTTCAGGCCATTTCTTATCTTGCAATCCAAAAATAGATGAACTATTATGATAGATGAACTATCTACCAGTCAATTCACCTAACTCTTGTTTTATTTTTCAGTTTCCAGAGCATTATTCAACCCGATTTGAGAAGAAGAGGTTATACATCTTCCTCCTATTCAGGATACAATGACAGAAGAGGGTATTTTTTTCATATTCACACCAGTTCTGATTTTTTTTTTCCTATCTTAGCAAAGTCACATGAATCTGAATAGATTAATTGGGTTGTCTAGGAAGACTAAAATGTTTATCTGTATTATTGTTGATAACAATACACAGCTTTGGACAGCCTGAAAAATAATATAGCCTAACACACTCTGGAACTATTAAAGAATTATAAAAGAATTTTTTTGAAAGTGGGGTTAGAAACTGATTTTTTTTCCAAGGTTCTAAGTAAGTACTGTCATTTAGAGACAGTGTTATATTTCTAGTTTAAAAGTTTAATGACAATAGAATTGCTTTCTTTTCAGGCCTCCAGCAAATCCTCGCCGTAGGATGGGTCGAATAAATCACTGGGGTGGAGGCCCCAATCCACCACCAATGGCTGGGGGTGGATGAGGAAGGTAATTCCCAATCTGCTCTATCCTGCTTTCAATATTGGGGAGTTTCATAATTACAATAATCAAGGTTAAGGTATAACTTTTGCAGAAGTTACCAGAACAGGCAGATAATCAAAATGGTAGATACTTACCATTAAAGTGGAGGAGAAAAGGGAGGAAGAAAGGATGTTAAAAGATTTTTGGGTCAGAAATGGTGGCTTTTAAGTGCACAGAAGTGGATATACAAAGTGTTAGCAAAGATTTTTGAACACAGCTTATAAAAAATTATTTACAGCTTTTCATTTTTTTTGGCTGCTAATTTAAAGTCCTGTCCAGATCAGAAGCAATTGAAACTTTGTTTGCATTTCTAATAGTTATTGTATAACATATAGGGGTTTTTTATTTTAAATAGATACTTAATAGAAAAGAAGGAAAATAATAAAATTGTTAAAAGACTTAGTAAAAATCTTTTTTTTTCCTATTACAATGATATAGCCATATAAATCTTGAATTCCAGTAAAGTATAAAAATCAGAACTGCTTAAAAATGGAGGCAAGAGCCCTGGTCTTTAAATTTCTTTCAGCTGCCTGAACTTTAATTCTGTTTTATTAGTTATTTTGGCTAGTCAGAGTTACATCTAACACTGTGTGTATATACAGTATGGTTTAATTTACTTCAAGACCTAAGTAAACAGTCCTTGTCATCAATCACTCCTTATTGTTACCATCACAAAAGTGTTACCATCACTACCTGTAAGTCTAATAGGGAAAAGTTAGTTCATAACCAAAAGCACATACACCAGTATTTCAGTTCTCTAGAAAAAGGATAAGCTTCTTTGATGTTTTAGGGGTTTATTTTTCTTTTTTGACTGGACATGAGGCCAGCAAAGACTCTGGGGGTGGGTTTCGGGTAATCACAGCAATGTGTAACCTGCTCAGGAATAAAATTTGAAAGTCTTTAGGATGTGTCATCTAGCTAAATTAAAAACAATTTTATTTTAAAATTATTACTTAATTTTATCTCACAAAGAAAGGCCTTGTTGTCTTTAAATGTACTGCAATTGCTTTATCTTTTAGGTAAACGCCTGCTGAAGAGGCAGGCACAAGTGTACACATTTGCAAGATGAAAGGAAGAAGAGTTTAGTGGTGGACCAAATGAGTTTGAATATTGTGAATGTGTACATCTGACTGGAAACTGTTCTGTGATATAAGCAGATTAATGAAGTTGTACTGGGAACTCCTTCTTCAAGGATCCAGTGTAACTGAACCACAGTTTTATTAAATACGTGTTTACTGTCTAAAGTCTTTGTACAGTTTCTGAATAAGTAATAAGTAAATTATATTTGGCTTGTCACAAGGCTGACTTTCTCATCATTTTTAGAAACCAAAAAATCTGAAGTACAGTAAGTCCTTAGCTATTCAAATGAGAAAAAAATACATATTTATAGTTGATACAGATGGTCCCTTAAGAGCCAAACTTAAAGCAGGGCTTCCTAAGAAGTTTTGTATTTACTCTGTCTCTGTCAGGACAAACATTCTGTACTTTACTGTATTGTCATGGTATTAATGACACTCTAAAAGCACTTTAAGAATGCAGTTTACAAATTACTTTGTTTTACAGTTCTTGCCTTTTACAAACTTGCTTCCTTAAAGCCCATAATGGGTTTTATAAACACCTCTTGAAACAGCCTCCTTCTCCATTATGAACTTACTCAAATGTATAAGCCTATTTACTGTACAAATTTCGGTAAAACTTTGAGGTTTTTTTCAATAAAATTAGGTCTTGGGTTTAGTACGTGAAGAAAAAGGTAGTGAACTGAAATACTGTGTGCTAATGCACAAAGTTATTTTCTTTCAGACAGTAACTACCTTTTATCTACTTTACTCCATTTCAGGATGGGAGTTTCTTACTGTTCCTGGGGCTCATTTGGATTTGGTTTGTTGGAGGATTTTTCATTTGGTTGGTTTTGGGGGTTTTTTTGTTTTGTTTAGAGAGGGCTAGATCTATTTGAGAAAACATTAGCTGACAAGAATCCAGATTATTTTCTACAAGGTGCCACTGCAAAATTTTTACTTAAGCCTTTCTAGAAATCTCTTGTTAAGGAAACTTTCCTATCTGACCATCCAGGAGCCACTCTGGCAGTCACACCCACACCACCTGAGCTGGGATTGAGGCCCCTTCACAGCAGGTGGTTCCAGTGAGCCCATGGGTGCCCTACTTGACTCCCCACACACCCCACTCAACACACAGACCAGGTCTCCTTACCAGCTCGACCCTAGGTTTTCCCATAGGAGAGTCTCGGACGTCTGGATCCTTAAAATAATTTAATGTTTGTGCAATAAGTAAATAACAACAGCTCGAGCTGGTGCCTCCGAGGAGGAACCCCGAACAAAGGAACTCCTGGGCTTTTACGCGCTCGCAGTCTAAGCAGTGTCTCCGAGTGCCTCCTCACCTGGCCGGGCCGCACATCCCCGTGCCCTCTGTTGTGCAAAGGGTCGGCAGTTCACGGCCTCTTGCCTCGGGCTCCCGTTCCCCAGAGCTCACCCTGCAGCTCGCACTGCGCCTGCAGCCGGAGCCACCTGCACTGAGTATATTGCCCACTTCTTGAGCAGGAAATTAAAACACCCGACAGCGCCTCTCGGTTAACAGGCCCCTCCAGCGCCTCCCACTCCTGCTACGCGTACCCAACACAGAGTTACCACCTTTCGACTTGCTGTGTAACAGCATCCTTCAGCCTTGAAACCCAGCTCTTCCTCAGCTCCACTCAAACGTCCCACGTGCAGAGCTCACAGAGGAACTTGCTGCCCACGCACCAGGTGTGTACAGGTAGGCTGGCCATCGTTAGCTCTTCACAGGTGCACCGCGTACATCGGCTGTGCTGCGCTCTTAACACAGAGGCGTATTTTAAGCTGTTGGGGGGCTCTGTCACCCCTCCTGCAGTCCCACCAGCAGTAACCGCCCAGCTCAGCATCGGCTGCTGCTCCCCAGGCTCCCTCGTTGCCGCCGCTCGGCCCCTCAGCGCGGGGGCCGGGGCAGCCGCTGTCCCCCGCACCCGCTGCAGCCGAGCCAACCCGGGGCAGCGCCAAGAGGCTGCCGAGCCGCCCTCGAGCCGAGGGCCCCGGTACTTCCCGAGGGGCAGCGGTGCCCCCTCAAGCCGAGCCCCCCCCGGTACCTGCCCAGGGGCGGTGCCGGGCGCGGGTCCCGCCCGCTTCCGCCCCGCGCTGGGCCCGGCGCCGCTCGGCCCCGGCAGACGCGGCTTCCGCTCGGCCCCGGCAGACGCGGCTTCCCCCCGGCCGGAGCATGACCCAGGCGGAGAAGGGCGAGGCGGAGAACGGGAAGGACAAGGAGCGCGACCGGGAGCGGGAGCAGCGCGGCGTTAAGCGGCCCATCGTCCCCGCCGCCGTGCCCGAGTCCCTTCAGGAGGTGAGGCCCGGCCGCGGCCGCTCAGAGCTGCGCTTCCTCCCCTCCCCGCTGGGGCGGGCCCGGCCCGGGCTCGGCCTTTTAAAGGCCTGGGGGGGGGGGGGGGGGGCGGGGGGTGTGGAAGCGCAGGTGGGCTCCACGTGGGCGTAGGGAGAGTTCCAGGACGGCGCGGGAATTCTGTCTCACTCCGTGCGCGTTGTGCTGCTTTCAGCAAATACAGAGCAACTTCATCGTGGTGATCCACCCCGGCTCGACCACGCTGCGGCTCGGGAGAGCCACGGACACTTTGCCCGCGGGCATCCCGCACGTCATCGCCCGGCGGCACAAGCAGCAGGGCCAGGCGGCCTACAGGGACAGCTGGCTCCTCAGGGACGGCCTCAATGTAAGCCGGGAAACACCGCGGCGCGGCCTCCCGGACCGCTAAAATCCGCGTGTTCGTTACCCATCTCTGTTGCATCTTTGTATAGTGCATATCTTCCCCTCATACTCTGTATTTTCCCAGAGGAGAATACATCTGAAGTTCCACTTTTTTTTCATGCTTTTAATGTGCTGTCAGTAGGTTTGCACCAGTCTATGATTGGGTTTTATTTGATTTATTTGTAATGAACTAAATCTAATAAATTGATAGATTGAGGGTTTATGCATGTTGATTTCCCTGTGCTGTGGTCTGGTACCACACTGGGTATTTCTTTTGATAGAATGCCAGCTGTAGGATTAAAATTGGACTTCTCCATTTGTGAATGTATTGGTTGCAAGTTGATTTGTGATTTAGATAACACAGCAAGTAGTTTTATTCCAGCCTGCTTAAAAAATAGATCTAGTGGTCTTATTCTTAATCTGCATCTGTAAAAAAATAAAAATTAATCAAATTTATGTCTCTTATTTAAATAATTGAGATCTATTTAAACATTTTTGCTTGTACTTGATATTTCTGTAGTTAAAAAATGGCCTGACTGCATCATTTCAGAGATGAAGTCCAGCAGCCACTCCAGTCACTTAAAAGATTCAAGTTGATTTCGATAAATAAGTGTTGGGAACTCTAATATAAAAAATAATTTCTTTAAAAATAAGCATACATTTATTTGCATTGTACAAATCTCTGTCCTTTCTACAGTCTATCAACCACAGTAATGATTTCATTCTTTAAACCACAGTATTACCAGTATGCAGACATGTAGTTAGAAAGTAAATATTTACATTGTATATTTGGGGTTTTCCTTAGAAACCTGAAAGTACTGAGCAGAGACAAAATGGCCTTAAAATGGTGGACCAAGCAATATGGTCCAAAAAGATGTCAAATGGAGCGAGGCGTATTCCAGTGTCACCTGATCAGGTAACTCATTCTTAAGATTTTATTGGATTGTTCATTCATATAGTCCTTTGGTGTGTTGCTGTGTTTTAGTGGACAAGTATAGATATCCTTTTTACAGCAATTATGGATAATGCTATTGTGCAACCTATCTCTGAGAAAATTAAGATTTAAAACGTTTCCTCGAGGGGTGGGGCCAAAGGGCTGTTTCCTTTTTCTTCCTTGCAAAAAAGTGACTGGTGAAATATTTATCGACAGGGTTTGTTTTGATTACATTTCAGGCCAGGTCATACAACAGACAGATGCGACCAGCTATTTTGGACCACAGCTCTGGGGCCAAGTGGACAAACACATCAAATCATCCTGAATTTTTGGTAGGAGAAGAGGTAAGATTTCTTTTCCTGCTGAATGAGGCTTTGTATGTTTAAATGCAACCATGTCATTCAGCAGCCATTTGATACAAGTTAGTATGTACTGCAAGACACATGAAGTTAGCCAAGCAATATATGAGAAACTTTACTGTGAAGTAATTGAATGTTTGTTATCATTCAGCAAGACCTGAGGGTTTCCCCCATTTGCCTAATAAGTGTCTTGGTTCCTTTGCTGCTAGAAATCAGTGTTTCTGCAGGGACTAGGTGGGAACTTTGTCCATATGGCATAAATCAGAGAAAAGGCAAGAAACTGATAAAAATATCAGTACATGGAATCGCTGCTGAGTAACTAGGTATTCATGAACTTCAAAGAGCTAGAGTTATTTTAATTCCTCATTTGAGATAGTGGAAAAATATACTATTTTGTTCAGTAAATGTCCATGGGTAAGAACATTCAAACAATTTAAACAACGTATTTATTGTCTTTAGAATAGTTTCAATCAAGCCCTGTTACAATGAAATCCACTGTATTTCTGTCACATTGATCTGAGTGCTGCTGTATGTCTTATTATATCTGCTTCTGAAATATTTTTTATTCTAATATTTGTTGCTAATTTTGGGGGGAAAGCAATGCACAGAACATCATCTCTTATTTTTAGGCACTGTATGTTAATCCACTGGATTCTTATAATATACATTGGCCCATTAGAAGAGGGCAGTTGAATCTCCACCCAGGACCTGGTGGCTCCCTCACTGCAGTATTAGCAGACCTTGAAGTTATATGGTCACATGCAATACAAAAATATCTGGAAATACCACTGAAAGACCTAAAGGTGAGCTGTGAACAACACATTTAGGTGGGCTGTATGCACTACTATAAACGGTACTGCAAAAGAGAATTAACTTGCTGTTATTGCGAGCCTCTTACTGGTGCTTTTCTTAACAAATACATTCTATGAGCATGGTTCCTAAGACATCATTTGGAATTTTGACCGTGGCTTTAAGACAAAAATTGTTTATAGAACTTCTAAGGAGGAGGTTTAGAAATCCCGTTATAGACATTTCACAGCCTTAGTCTTCATTTGTTTGGGCTTTTTTATTGACTGTAAAGGAGGCACCTGAGGAAGAGTGGCCTAATACTTGTATAATTCCTTGCCCTTGCCAAGTAGGTGTTTTTCTCATGTCTGATGTACTTTTAAACATTTTAGTGGCCTATAAACTATTAGCTTGGCATGCACTTTGAACTCATTTTTTTTAAGTATTAAAAACCTTCCCCTTTTCTACGATTTTGCTTTTTTTTAATAACTTGTATATCGTGCTTTCTTCCTTAGCATCAGGTGTTCAAGAATGTAAAGAGAAACTTAATTTGAGAGCTGGATTTAATTTACTGTTTTTGTCTTCAGTACTACAGATGCATTTTACTAATTCCAGACATCTATAATAAACAACACGTGAAAGAACTGGTAAATATGATCCTAATGAAGATGGGCTTCTCAGGTAAAACCATACTTGAGCAAGAACTTAATGATTAATTAAGAAATTTTTTCCTTTAATGCATATTTTTGCACATCAATCCCACTTTGGCTGGGACTAACATCTTCATCTTTTACTATTCACGTAACTGTTTAAAGGGGCAGAATGGTTGGCTAGTATTGAAACAAGTTTTTTGGTTTGCTGTTACAAACTGTGGGCTTCTTATTCAGCTGAGGCAAAAGTAGCAACAGTCTGATTTCTTAAGTATTTCTAAAATGCACGATTTTAACTCTACAGAGTATTAAGATTCTTAGCCTTCAAAACAAAAGGGTATGATGGAAGATGCTGCTTCTGTCCCCTCTGGGGATGACATGATAGGAAGTTTCAGAGTTGGCTTAAGCACATAAAATGAAAAAATAAAAGCAAAACAACCATGCAATTCTTAGCTTCTGCATGTTTATTTCCAGACTGGAAAGCCCTCTGATGAAAATTTCCTTTCGGATAAACTTCTGGAAATTTCTAACTTGTTTTCTGGAAAGCACTGCTGCATTTTTAACCATCTTGCTTGGATTTCACATGTAGAGAAAACACAGAAAGTCATTACAGAAGGCACAGTAACCCAACCATACTTAATTTAAAATCTGTCGGAGTAGTAGTAGTACCTTTGGTTCTGCAAAATCATTTCATTTTATTAGCTATGCAAGGAATGAACAGGAAAAGTGGACAAGAATAATAAGTTATATGATAGAGACTAGGCAAACAGTAAGTTAATTGTAAGATGTTAGAGATTAAAACTGCTGTTGTTTAATAATAGATCAATACAAAGTGCAAACAGTTTCCAAATATTACTCTCAGCAGAATATACACTTAAATATTATTGCTTAAGCAGTGAACCCATTTAACCTGTTCTACAAAGACATTCATTTTACAAAAAGAGACTTCTTATCTGAAGGAATTAAGTAGGTGGTAAATAAATACTGCAAAAAGAGGGAATGATCTCATGAGATTTAAATTTTGTTTACGTGTGTGTATATAGATTTGATTTGTTTCATCATGTTAAAATGAACAAGCCATATTGGCTATTTTAATTTTTGAGCAGAATGGTACTAGGTGATGCTTTGTTTGAATTCTCACAAGTTTTTGAATAGCAGTAATGGGAACACTACTACCTAGTAGTACTCTGTAAAAACGTACCAGCACTGGGATAGAAGAATTTGCGGTGGAATAGGAAGAATACCAGGAAAAAATAAAAAGGTTATTAGTCACCTGATACATGCAAGTCAGAAAGTAGCATTATTAACTCTTGAAGGTGCCATTTCCTCAATAATAATTTAGTAAAGAGGTGAACTAATTACACAGCATAACTGAATTATCTTAATATATCTAAAAACATTTGCCTTCAAAAAGTAATTCTACTTACTGTCTACAAAGCACAGCTCAGTTAAGCTGTTTTTTCCCTTCATTGCTTAGAAGGACAGACTGAAACCTCCAGTACATCTCAGGTTTAAGTGTGGGCTTGTGATACAAATGTACTCATTTGCAAAGTTAAAGGTAGATTGAAAGGAAAATAGAGGGGCAAATTGGACCTTATTTTATAAGTACTTAAAGAGCATATCTGAAATGCTAATGGTAATGCTACTTGATTAAAACTAGAAAAAATTAGGAAAACAATTCATATGCATCTGATAACCAAAACCCTGCAATACCAGCTAAAAAAAAAAAAAGTTTAGAGGCAAAATAATAATAATAATACAAAAAAGGGTTATTTGAGTATAGGCATCCACCCTGCTCTTAGCTTTCTCAGAACTTTTAAAGGCTCACCCAACAAAAAAAAAATCTCTAAATATCTTTGACCCCCTCTTCATTAAATACAGAGTCTTTCAGGGCAGAGTCAGACCATTTGCAGATCCTTAAAAGACAAGAAAATGTCCTCTAAACGTCAGCAACATGACTGGAGTTTGGCACGAATTTAATATAATTTTTTCTCATATTGCCAGGAATTATTGTGCACCAGGAGTCTGTCTGTGCTACCTTTGGAAGTGGTTTAAGCAGTGCATGTATTGTAGATGTGGGAGATCAGAAGACAAGTGTTTGCTGTGTAGAAGATGGTGTTTCCCATCGCAATACCAGGTATCTTATAATATGCAGCATTATTACAAGCATGTACTTAGTTGCTTACCAAAGGCTTGACTTTAAAAAGGAAAAATTTTCCATAAATACCATTTGGTTTTTTTTACTGTGAGCCATGTAACAGGGTCATCTGTTAAAATATGAACCTTAGAGAATTCTGATGTCTTTAAAAAAAAACAAAACAGGCAGAGCTGATCAGAATTGATACTGTGCTCTGCAAACTGTGTGAAAGTCATGATCCTAGCATGTTGAACGTTTTCCAAGTAGTCCTTTGCATGCTACTACAGGCAGCCAGTGTTTCAGCAAATAAACTAAAAAATTTTCTTCTTCTCTGTGCTTTAGGCTGTGCCTTGCATATGGAGGATCTGATGTGTCAAGGTGTTTTTATTGGCTTATGCAACGAGCAGGATTCCCATATAGAGACTGTCAGTTAACTAATAAGTTGGATTGCCTGCTGCTGCAGCACCTAAAGGAGACATTTTGTCATCTAGACCAGGTGAGAGGGGGAAAATAGTGTGTTCTCCAAGTAAAACTTAAAGAATTCAAGAATATGTAAATGAAATCCATAGTTTGAAGAGTTTTGTTACTTTTTTTGTTTCCTAGAGTTTAAATAGATTATGTGGCTTGATAAATTTAAAAGATACAAATTTTTGCTTACGTTGTTTTTGATAGGATATTTCTGGATTGCAAGATCATGAGTTCCAAATTCGGCATCCGGATTCTCCAGCTTTATTATACCAGTTCCGATTAGGGGATGAAAAATTACAGGTGATTTTTTTTTTTTTAATTTAATAAAGAGAATTGTATTGAGCATTAAGACTCAGAGCCTCACTTCATATGGGCCCAGTGCTACTAAACCCATGTTAATTTATGGATTGTTCTTAAACTATTCTTTTTGACAGTTCTAAAATTAATTACCAAAGGTATGAAAGGGCCCAATGCAGCACTAGTGGACACACAAGACTTCCTAACTAGCTTTAGTCAGAATGGTTGTAGCTTCAACTGCATATGATGATTATCCTTCAAGTGCAAGGAAGGAATGCTAATTTTGCAAGTTTTTTTCTGCTCACCATTGAATTTTCTAATTTTGTAACAAACTCTATTTGAGTGTTTATCATACAATGCCAGAATCTGTAACAAAGCTTGTATACACATACAAGTGTATTTGTTGGACTCTTTTAAATTATACGAAGGAAAAGATGCTTCAGTCTGTTACAAACTACTTGGAAAAAAACACCTCTATTTCATTTTGAGTTGTGAGGAAAAATAGAGCCAGGCTTTTCTTTTTTTACAGTAAATGTCAAAAAAAGAAAAACTGAATTGTAAACTCATACCAAGTCTCTCATTCTTCAGGCTCCAATGGCCCTGTTTTATCCGGCAACTTTTGGAATTGTTGGACAAAAAATGACAACTTTACAACACAGGTCACAAGGTGACCCTGAGGATCCTCATGATGAACATTACCTGCTAGCCACACAAAGTAAGCAGGAGCAGGTGTGTGAATGCTGGTTTTATTTTTCATTAAGTATTACTTAATTGGGGAATAAAATGAGGACTCATTAGCTCATCTCAGAGACCAAAGTTTGTTACCTGGGTCAGAAGTATTAAAGAATATGTTTAGATTAAGGAATTGTGGATGTCTAGACAAGTTTTTAATTAGAACTCTGCATTTTCAGAGTCTAAGAAGGCTTCATATTATAGGATTGATCAATCCAATGGAGTTCAAAATAAAACCCTTACTTTGAACGTGGGGATTAAAATAAAAATTACCAGATGAGGTAATAATGCAGTGCTTAACCTTACTGTGCAAAAAGGTGAAGGGAAGTACAATGGGGTTTAGTTAAGTCTTTGTATTGTTATGTAACCTGCTGAAGATATTTTTGCATTTCTCATAGTTCAACTTCTTTTCTGATTTTTAAGTCTGCAAAAGCTACAGCTGATAGAAAGTCCATGTCAAAGCCTGGTGCATTTGAGGGAGAATTGAGAGGCCAAACCTCAGACATTTCAGAGAGGATCTACCCACAAGAAGTGGAATTGGGATCTTCCCAGAGTGATTGTATGATATCTGGCAATGATTCAGAGGAACCTTTAACTGCTCACATGTCCAGGAAAACTGCTGTTTCTCAGTTTGAAGGCAAAGCCTTGGGCCTTGACAAAGCCATCCTTCATAGTATCGACTGCTGTGGTAAGAATTACATTTGTACAGGTCTCTAAAAGTCTTCCCAAAAAGAAATGTCAGTATGGATTTATGTAACCCCTGTATTTTACCGAATATAAAGACATATGTCCCTAAATTTTATCATCTCGAGAGTAGCTACACTGTTTCTTACACTTGCATCTTTGTTGAAGTTTCTTGAGCTACATGTTTGGAATCTCCAGGGAATAGAAAAAGAAGTTTAAAATCAAACATCAGTTTCCATTCTGGTTTGACTTGTGCTAAATTAGTTGTAATACAAATACAGACCATATTAACTTTAAAAACTGCAGATATTTCTATATATCCATTCATTTCAGCATCTGATGATACAAAAAAGAAGATGTACAGCTCCATCTTAGTAGTGGGAGGAGGCCTTATGTTTCATAAAGCTCAAGAGTTCCTTCAACACCGAATTCTCAACAAAATGCCACCTTCTTTCAGAAGAGTTGTTGAAAATGTTGAAGTCATCACAAGACCTAAGGTAACTATTAACTGAGAGCTAAATGGTCAATAAACTATGATTGGTCAAAATCTTTGAAAAATTAAAAGTAAAAAATTCTGTCAAAACCACAGAGTAGTTGAATATCTGAGATTTAGGAGAGCTTTCAGCTTATCACATGGCACTGGCCAGTTAGAGGCAGGAAGTTAAAGGCAGAGCAAGAGTGTTACTGGTATGGATCACTGAAGTGTTTATTAGCCAAAGGCCCTGTTCTTAAAGAAACAGTTAGGACCAGCCTGTGAAGTTAACCTGTCTCCTCAGCAAGAAATTGTGATGTATTTTTTTTTTAAATTAGTATTAAGGTAAAAGAAAACATGGCATTAAGACCAATTTTCATTTGGCATTAATCAGGCAAAACTTGTAAATTTAAAACTTGAGTATATTTGAGAGCCTCCACTGCTGAAGGCAGAATTTTCATGACATGCCTAAAAGGTATCTTAAAAAAAAAAGTGACTTCTCAAAATATCTTAAAAATTCTTTACATATTTTTATCTCACTATTTTTTCCTAGATAATATTGAAAAACCCTTTCTCCTCCCCAACCCCCCAGGATTCTAAGTGGTGAATAGTGTTAGAAAAAGTAGGATACAACTTTGGAGAACTATGCAAAATCAGCCCAGTGATTGTGTGCAATCTGTGTTTTGAATTTAGGATATGGATCCACGCTTAATTGCCTGGAAGGGAGGTGCAGTTTTGGCCTGTCTTGACACAACTCAGGAGCTCTGGATTTACCAGCGGGAGTGGCAGCGCTTTGGTGTCCGAATGCTACGAGAACGAGCTGCATTTGTGTGGTGATGGATGTGGCTGCAGTGGAACCTGCTTAACTCAAGATTCCTTTCCCCAAATGCAGATGTATTGATCTTCTGCTGATATATATTTTTGTATTTTATTAATATTGACTTCAACTGAGATTTTTCCAGAAGTGTTGCAAAAACAATCTTACTGAATGCACGTGACTTCAGCATTGCTACACTTCAACTTTGGAATTGTAGGCATTGAATTCTGTGTACAGAGTACCACAGTCATCTCCAAATTAACTGTATTTATACTATACAGGTTATGTATATTAAAATTGCACAATGTGGGAACTTAAGGTATATGTGGGAGGCGTGTCTGAAGGCAGGAGGGATGTGCCAGGGCAATGGGCCCAAGAGAACATGCACGGTCACATATAACTCTATTGGCTGAAGAAGTCACATGGTATTCAGGGATATAAGGAGTGGGAATTTTGAAATAAACTCTCTTTGATTACACCACCATGAGGAGCAGATCATTCCTTGTTATACAAGGGCCTCGCTGTTACAGGTATAAAATGTTGATGAGACAGATGTTAAGTCAAGATTCATTCCAGGTACATGGACACAGAAGCAACAGCTGAAGAGTGCAGCTGTGGGTTTAGTGTCTTACTCTGACTCCTACCCTAACATTACCAGGAGATGAAGTTGTTATATAAGTGATCATTATGGAAAAAAGTGAAATGACGAATTAAAAGTACAGTTGCTGTTGGTATTTTACTTATGTAATAAATTATATTATTCAGTGAAAAGACAAAAATTTGGAAGTGGAGTGTTTTTTCCTTGTTGGTTCTTATCATCAAAACCTCTTGTTAGCTTTTCATTTTCCAGGGTACAGTCTGCTTTTTCCCTTTTTTGCAAAAATCAATATAATACACCCAAAAGAACTAGCTGCAATTTCATACAGCCAGCACCAACCTCAGTTTTGTGGGTCCTTGGGCTCTCTCCCCCAACAAATAATCCTTAGTTACAGAAGTGCTATTTGTTGGAAGAGATTCAATATTTACTCTCCATTTAGGAAGAAAGCAACGGAAGGGAAAAGGCTGTGGGAGAATGGCAGAGATGACAGAACAAACCCTTGGGGCCAAGGAACACATTTCTGCACTGAGTATTTCAGGGGAGTTCCTGCAGCCCAGCCCTAGTCCAGTCCCATGGTCTGCACAGCAATTAGCAGTTTGACAGTGTCAGATTCATTAAAGTACAACTTCCAGTTTCATTTCATCTGAGGGCATTTAGGCTGCCCAATACAAACCCACCCTGCGATACAAACCCAACCAGAGAGAGGCTCATGAGCAGCTCCCTTCAAAAGCACAGCAATGATTTAAACAGAAACATTGATACAGCCACATCTGGAGCTTCCTAAACAAACTTGAGACAGTTCCCATTACGATGATACCTAAAAGGTGGTCTCTTCACATGATCTTGTCTAAAAGGATGCTCGCAGCAAAACTCAAACAGCAGGAATTACAGAGTACTAAAACTTGAAAAAGTAAGAACTCTTACCTCAGTCTGTGATGAGCTACTGCAGCACATACAGCCACAAGTAGAGCAGCAGGGAGAAAACACAAATCCTCCAACAGAATTGATTGTGAAGAGCTCTGAAAGAGAAAGAATCACTTTGAAACAAGTCTGTAAAAACTATCTTCAGTTATCATAATAATATTTATCAATGTATAGTATTTATGGATTCATTTATGCATATTTTAATAGACTTTAGAGAAAATGCACACAGAATTACTGAAACGAGCATTTCCAATGCCCGTATATAGAAGAGAAATTGTGCTAAAAGGCAATGCAAAATGGTTAATCATTACTGGAATTGTAAAAATGTTGCTTACCTTTACAAAGATATCAGTACTCTCCTCGCCCCCTGGTATCCTCACAGAAATTCTGGTTTCATGTATCTAATAGTGACATGAAATCCTGAAGATGGGTATGCAGGGGAAGAAAAAAGTCAAAACCATTTATCACAAGAAGAATCATTATGAAGTTAAATCACGTTAAATATTTAATTGCATTTCAAAATTGCCCTTATTAGGCTTTAAAACTATTACATATTCTTAACAGCAGAATTATATTGTTCACATACATTTATCTTTAAATCTACTAGTCAAATACAACAAAACAGAGTATCTTAGGAATTCCAAGGAAGGTGTGCTGCATGTCAGTGAAGCCTAATTCCTAGTTGCTATGTATTTTCTTACATTGTCATGTTCATTGATTAATCTCATTCTGAGTAAAATCCCACTGTTTAAACTATTCTTAAGCATATAATCTCAAAAACTGAAATAATGTTACCAGTGGAGCAGAGCTCCTGTGAAAGCAACAGCAGCTCTGTTAAACCCTCTCCCTGAGTTCTCTGGCCAGCTCTGGTGATTGCACTTCACTGGAAGCAAGAGCCTCCTGCTGTGCTACTACAGAAGGACAACTTAGAAAACTATGCTTTTGATTTACTATAATTTAACAGAAAATTACCTTTGCTTCTATGTCTGTATCGATAAGAACTTCATACCTTTGATGCTCATAAAGCAATACTAAATGTTCAAGCCCAAGACTGCTTGTTGTAAAACTCACTCCTGATTTTTTCTGTATTTTTGCAAACTCCCTGAGGGTTGAAAAGATTTCAGTTTAAAGTTGTTAATAACTGTAAGCGATGAAATGGGTTTCTGCTGGAGCTGTGCTTGTGGTAGGCACCACACACCCTGCAGGTGGCACCTTATGACCTTACAGAGTGATCTTGCTTTTGAAGGGACAAATCAGGAGTGTTTGTTACAACAGGGATTCTCTGCAGCTGTTTCAATTCAGGCACTGCTGCCTGAAAATATATGTGGCAAAAATATCTAGCCTACTAAACTTCCAAATGATTTAGAAGCATAGTACTTCTTAGTTACACATCTGCATCCTCAAATCTGCAAGGAATTTGTTTAGTCTGCTAAAGGTACATTTGGTCATGTCAGAGTACCAGCCAGTAACTAGACTAAATTCGTCATCACATGTAAACTAAGAAAATTTCTCATCTCATATCCACAGATTAAAATACAGCATTACTATCCAAATTCAACTGTACAGAATTCTCAAAATTTCCATTATTAGGCCATGGGTATGATAGAGGGAAAGATTCAGAAGTAGGTCTTAGACCCTATTCAATGTTCAGGCAAAGATGATATTGTGAAACACTTTTGGAGTCATCTTCCCCCCCTTCGGTATTATGTCTATATGTGTTCATAGTACCAATTTCAGTACAACTTCTGCTGTACCTCAGCAAAATTATCTTTAAAGACTATGAATTTAAATGTATATTTAAAATTTTAGCACATATACGATCTGTGTGTATTTTCACTAAATTCTATTGAAATATGCATAAAGGGGTGATTATCTCTCTGAGTAGCCAAGAATGAGGTAACACCAACAATTTCTAGTCAGCATTGGCTACCCAGTGGGATATTCTGAGTTATCATTGAACACACACTTATCGGTGATGAGCACCAAACCCCACAGTCAGTTCCACACAGGCACGTTGGGACAACTCGTTTGCTACTCGCTCCCTTCCAAACCAAGGTGTTCTCCCGGAAACACACATTGCACAGGTAAGGATCGCACCTAAAGCCTTGAACTGCAAGGTCCAGCTCAACTTTCACAGGCTGTCCTCGAGCATTTCGCCTACAGCTCATACAGGGACACCCCCTGCAGTGCCGGGGTCCGCACTGACAGTGGAGCGGGGCCCGCCCGCCCCATCGCGACCTGGAGCTTTTCCCTTCACCTCGAGCCGCGTTGCAGCTCCCAGCGCTCCCGTTGGAAAGCGGGTTCACAGCCGAGGTGACAACGCTGTCGAAGACGTTTGCTTTAAAAAGCAAAAACATTTTTATTGCTTTAAGGGGAAATAAACCCAACCAACCAACTAAAACTAACAAAAAAAACCTAAACAAAAAAAGCCTTTTTGTCCACTCCTCTAGGGGCGGAGTGAAAAAGTTGGAGCGCTCCCGGGAAAGAAGCGGGGGAAGCCGCCTCAGCGCGGACCTGGACGCTGCCGGAGTCCCGCGGGCGGAGCTGTCCCAATCCCGTCCCCTGTCCCGGTCCCGTCCCGCGTCCCGATCCCGTCCCGCAGAGCTCCAGCCGCTCGCGCACTCCAGCGGGACGGGCGAGGCAGAGGACTTCGGCCCGGCTGCCCCTCGGGCCGCTTTCGAAACAGAACGAAGCCGCTCTGACACATTCTCCGCAGCAGCCAAAGGGTGCGTTCCGGTGGGAAGTCCCACCCGCGCTCCTGCCCTGCCTCTCCACAGAGCTCTCCTCCGCCCGCCCCCCGCCGGCGGCCCCAGCGCTCGCAGGGACCACCCCCGTCCCCCCCGGAGCTGGGCGGTGGCTGCCGAGGGTCGGCGGCGCGGCCCCGCTGCTCCACCGCCCGTGGCAGCCCCGCACACGAGCGGCCTCCGCGGCGGGCAGGGACGGAGACGTGTCCTGTGGGTGCCCCTCCTGCGGGACAGACCCGCGATCTCCCTCCTCCTCTGGCGGCCCCGGTCTCTGTGCGGCAGGAGCCCCCCAAGAGGCGTCGCGGGCAGCCGCAGACCCTGCGGAGCTCACAGCGGCCAGAACGTTTGTTCTCAGGAGGAAGCGGCGAGGTAAGTGGGCTTGAACGGTTCCAGCCGTGGAAAGGAAACTTGCCACAAACTTTTTCTAAGTGAATGAACTTCCTTCCTAGCGGGACTGAAGTGAAAAGTTAGTCCAAAACATTCCCAGGCAGATTGATTTAAACGGTGTTAAACAGCCTCCAGCAGGGAAAAACAAACAAACAAAAGGTAAGAGCTGCTTTTACCTGAGGAGCTGTTCCTCCTGCGCCTCACACAGTCAGGCCTGACAGGTTTTGGCAGCACCGTGAAGAGTAAACGTACTGACGAGGTCTCATTGTTCTGCTGCATCGTGCGTTGTCCACGCTGCGGACATCTCTGGGAGACGGTCATATTTTACATCTGCCAGAGAGGATATTCTCATTTTGGCTCTGTCAAAATAGGACAGGGAGTAAAGTTTCAGGCACAGTGGCCCTCTTTGTTCCAGGATCAGTTTAGAAGAACTGGGCTAGGACAGTGCTCGTGCAGAGGGACCATGCGTAGAGGAGAGTGGACATGGATCAATACAGCAAAAAGAATTGTGCCTTGAAACTAGTGTTTTAATCCATTCAATCCAAACATGTATGCTGCATTTAAACTAAATCAGAATGGCTTGATTTTTGACCTCTGCACTTCAGAAATTAAGAGAACAGAAGTCTGTGAATCATCTACACACTGACTCTCAAAGTCACTTGTTATGGCCAGGACAGCGCTGACTGAGTTCACACTTTGCAAGATAAAAATGCTCTCAGATGTTATTCTGTCAGTCCTGTTCCATTTGATGTAAAATGAAATGAACAAACAAATGCAACAAAGAAAACACAAAACCAACCAAACTACAAAAACCCAAACAAACAAACAAAAAACCCAAACATGGAATCATATCTAACTATAAATGTGAAAAACGTGATGGAGCAAATTTAAAATAATACTTCAGTTACTTAAAAAGAACATCAATATTAGATTTAACCTTCTTGGCTGGTAATTCAGCCTTCAGCCCAGGCAGCGGGCTGCTGTGTATGTACCAAACTCTGTTGTGGTACATATTTTTGATGACTCATTTGCAGTTTTATCAAAGAACAGGACAGCTCTGGTTGGTTAACAGTAATGATGCCCAGTGCCCTCTAACACTTTTAAATTAGGCACCTCATATACTACAGAACCATTTCATTGCTACCCATTTTCCAATACACCCTCCTGTGTATGGAGGATATCCTCCTTCCTCTCTTTGCAGTGGACTGTGAGCCCTCTAGAAGTCTAGGAGTAAGGTCTCTGGGCTGAATCCTAACACCTTTGCTTATCTTTCTTACAGAGAGTGCAAGCCATTTTAGTCCTTAGATGCCCTATGCAGCCTTTTTTTCCTCTTCTTTTTGTCTCCCCTTCTTAAAAAAAAAAAAAAAAAAAAAGTGAAGTAACACATTCTTCACCTTTTACAGCATCACTGCCCTTTAGAGAAATCTGTTTTCACATGTGACCCCAGATCAACATCTGTGGAGTCACAGCAGTAGATACTGTAGGTACTGGTGGATTACATCAGCCTGATACTGTATTCAGAAATGTGTTACAATGATACAAGGAGCCCCAAACGCTTCATTTCAGAACTCCACTGCCCACTTCGAGCTCACCAGTGTCCAATTAAATATATTATTAAATTGTAGCAAGAGAATTTTCCTGCTCAGGTGCTCCTGCTCTCCTCAGTCTTGTAAGATCACTGTCTGTAGGCCCTGCTGAATAGCAACAAACTTTTTTAAAACGAGCTCCCGATTTTGAAGCTCTACTACAATACAGGGAATGTATTTTATGTTGCTGCCATATGCATTTCTGCAGGTCTGCTCACTGATTCCTGAGGAACATCTTACCACATGTTCATAAAGAGGTCCTGATTTGGGGGAATTCTGAAAGACATGCAGTAATATTCAGTGAGGCCCAAAAGACAGCTTTTTGTTCATAGTAAGTAGTGAGCATTCCAGTAGAACCACATTGTGTACACTTTCACATTTCTACGTATTTCATTTTGACACTACACTACTTAATAGAGCTGCCATAAAACTATAATTCCCTGGGTAAAGAGGGCCTGCTTCCCCTGCACATTTCAGAGCCTCAAGTGACTCTATGTATTAAGATAATAACTTGATTTTTTTCCAGTTACTGAAAAAAGCACCTTTCTTGCTGAAATACAGTTTTCAGGAACACTTCACAGGTTCTAAATGCTCCAGTGCAAAAAAACAAAACAAAACAAAACAAAACAAAACAAAACAAAACAAAAAACCAAACAAACAAACAAACAAAAAAAAAAAACAGCTAAGAGAAAGTTGAGTGCAAAGATGCTCAGTGTAAAAAGATTACGTTTTCTGTGGTTCTGCCACATTCCACAAGAGTATTTGCCCCCGAAGAACTTGAATTGTGATTAACCCATGCATGCTTATAGTACTTCATACATTATTGTAGAGAAGTATCATCATGTTCCAATTTCGGGACTTGATGATCTCAGTCCTTTAGACCAACCTCTTCAATAAAATGTTGAATAGTTTTGAGTTTCAAAGCCTGTATCTGTGAGAGGCTCTAGAGCAAACCAGCTTTTAAAAGGTATTGACTTCAGTATTAGGATTCTGGCACAAGGCAAGACACAAACACTTAATCCTGTCATATCACTGCTGTCTTTGTAGTGCCACTTCAGAGTGGTTTTGGGAGCTCAGTAGCCCTCGTTTATGCTTTAGCAAGTTGTAGAACTACAGCCTCCAGCACTAGCAGAGTAGATAAGTCCCTGACTGAACACCATTCCAGGGATTTTGGAGAATCTACCCTCAGCCAAGGATTAGGTAGATTTCAGGCTTAACAACCAGCATTCTGGTTAGGAAGTACAGTAATATTCAATGGCTTTATAGATGCCAAAAGAAGCCAGTCAGTACTCATTTCAGAGTCTGTGAGCCCTACCTGTCTAAATAATAAGTGTTGACCTTCTGTAGGACCAAAATATGAGTGTTCATTCCTCCCAGAAAAGTAGAAACAACCCAGGGACAGAATATCTTTCCCAGATTGTTCAGGCCCAGGCCCATATTCTACCAGCCCCACCACCAATTTGCTGTTCCTGAATCAATAAAGTCCCATGACCCATCAGTTTTGCAGGTTAAACATCAGTACTTCAAAACCATAACCCTCTTCATCACAAACAAATCAAGTAAAAACCTCTCTACCTTTGCATGCACCTCTGCTGCATCACAGGAAATGGGCAAACCTCCTTCTGCAAGAGACAATCCTTTAATAGTTGCCACCTGCAAAAAACAAATTCCACCCCCACCTTCAGTTGGGCTCAGTTTGAATTAGCCATGTGAGAATCACCTGTGTGAAGTTTAGGCTCAGACATATCCCCAGCATCTTTTTTTTTTCTTTGCAGAGCAAACTGTTGTCCATGATTGGTTGTTCATTTTTCAGAAGTTTGGGGGTTTGTACAGCCTATTACAAGTTTTTCTAAGAAGAGTCAAATGTATGCTTCTTCCCATCCTTTCCCTGAGAGTAAAAAAACCCCATACTTTTGCACATGATATTGTACATAAAATTGTATATAATTGTGCATGGAAGACTTTTAACATTCATCAGCAAAATACGTCTATTTTGTTACAGAGTTGGGCCTTAGGGCCTTGTGTGTGCTCTCACAAACTTTACACTGTGGAGTTTCATCCAAGAAAAGGAGTACAGTTCTGTTCCACTGTTCAGTAAGAAAAAGCTGATTACTTCAGTGATTCATTAAGGCATGTTTTCTTTTAGTGAAAAACCCAGACATTTAAAAAGAAATACAGGTTTTATATTACAAAACTACATAACTATGAAATTTGAATGTAAAAAAAATCAACAGTAACAACTAGTTTCTGAAAAATTTTACTTCACAAACATAATACAGTACTCAATGTATTTCAGGAAAAAGCTTGGTTATATCTTTCAGTTGGCCAGTGCATTACAGTGGAACAGCCTCTGGATAAGTTGCTATCTCTGGAATCTCCAGCAATGACTTAGACCAAAGCCATGGGCCAGGGAGAAATACTATTTACAACCTCAAGATATCCCTACTCGCTAACAGTTTGTACCAAAAGGAATGAGTTTCAAGGGGAGAGAGCAAGAGAAACACTTTTGACTGGCTGGCAGCAACAGTTTCTGTGACACACAGGCTGTGAAAAACTTGCATTGAGTCCCTGTACCAGTACAACACAGAGCTAAACCTGTGTTGCTGACAGGACTCACAGGCTTCTCTGAAGGTTAAAAAACTTGCCATTCCTACTCAGCCTGAGGATCTGGTGATGATGGATTGTAACTGTACTTGGAGAACTCTTGCGGGACCTGGGTTTAGTACTAGGGTAGAAAGCCACAGATGAAGAGATTTTGCCTTTCCCTATATTTGGAGTCATGCCTCCAAACCCAGCAGTTTTTCACCTTAGGGATAGCTGGAAATGAGTTTCACTGTTACACATTTGTTGTGTAGAGATGTCCTAGATTTGGTCTGGCAGAATATGCAGTGGGCATACTCATCACTTCCATTGTGAATTGGCTTGTGTGATATCACTGTCTGTCAAAAACTTACAGAGAAGTTTGTGGAATTGTTGTTTTTCTTGTATTCTTTCCTGTTAGAGGTGGGTGAAGACAAACTACTAGGTATGCAAAGGTTTCCACCCTTTGCAGGTCTGGCAAATATTTGAAAATGTCTGTCTTGTAACTATCTCAGAAACCAGGAGTAAATAGAAGTCAGGCTGCATATAATACACATATATAGACTGCATTAAATGAATAATAAGACAGCAAATTTCAGAGTAAATGTTTATTGGTTTATTGACATTGTTAATATTATCTATTGTTTCTGGATAGCGAGAATGGGTAAAGTATACCAGTGTTACCTGAAAATGACTGATGTTTTAGAGGTAGTAATGCTTACATTTTAATTAGTGGTTTTGTTTGTTTTTCTAGGGTAAAACACTGGATTTTTGTTGAAAATTCTGCAAAACTGGTACTATCAGTAAAGATGTACTTAATGAAAGGAGTTAAGTGGTGCAGTCCTGTAAGTCAGATGGGCAAAGTAACAGGAAGCTTGTTTAAAGCACACACATTAAAGAACATATTGGGCATCAATGAACAACAACTCAAAATTTCACGTGCATCATCTCAACTTAGTTCTGAAAAGGCAAACTCTTATAACTATGTCATTGTTGGAGCTGGATCAGCAGGGTGTGTATTAGCCAACAGACTGACAGAAGACCCTCTCAGTACTGTGCTCCTTTTGGAAGCAGGCCCTAAAGATACCCTTCTAGGCAGTAAAAGACTGATGTGGAAGATTCACATGCCTGCTGCATTAACATACAACCTCTGTGATGAGAAATATAACTGGTATTACCACACAACACCCCAAAAGCACATGGACAACCGAGTGATGTACTGGCCCCGAGGGAGAGTGTGGGGTGGCTCCTCTTCCCTCAATGCTATGGTTTACATCCGAGGGCATGCAGAGGATTATAACAGATGGAACAGGGAAGGGGCTACGGGATGGGACTATGAACATTGCTTGCCCTATTTTAAGAAGGCACAGACACATGAACTGGGGTCAAATCAGTACAGAGGTGGAAATGGACCTCTGCACGTGTCGAGAGGGAAAACAAACCATCCTCTTCATCAAGCATTCCTGGAGGCAACCCAGCAAGCTGGGTATCCCTTCACAGATGATATGAATGGCTATCAGCAAGAAGGATTTGGCTGGATGGACATGACTGTACATCAAGGTAAATCATAATGGGATCCATAAGTAATTTCTGTTTCTGAGCCATCAGTGGTACTTCTGAAGTAATTTTGGAATATGGACATATAATCTGCACTGAATGCCATTTGGGTGTTTAGATTATTACACAGCTATGGCACTCTGTGTTTGCACCCTGTTCATTTCACAGCAGCTTGCCATCAGTCTAGTGCATATTTCATTGAAAATTGCATTGGCAGGCAAGTCTTGATTCACAGTTAAACTATGTCACTGTGAAATATGTTATGTTAAAATAAAATCTTTCGCTGTTATTTCAAATCACATTTGCTTCGAACTGATAACCTCTGTGAAGGCCTTCCCTCTGTAAACATCCTGGTGGTTATTGGCCAAAATCTGAAGAATACTGAGCATAACTATTGTGATGTTTAATGTAAATATACATTGTAGGTCAAAGATGGAGCACAGCTAGTGCTTATCTTCGCCCAGCCATATCACGCCCAAATTTGTCAGTTGCAGAGAAGACACTTGTAACAAAAATCTTGTTTCAAGGAACAAAATGCATTGGTGTTGAATATGTGAAAAATGGGCAAACGGAAAAGGTAAGAGATTTTTATTTTCCAGTTGAAAGATATGAGTCAAAGCAAAATTAATTTAAAAAAACCCAAAAAACCCCAAAAAAAAACCCCTTTTATTGGAAGTGGCACCAGTATATGATTCCTTGTCGGTTATTCTACAGTGGGTGATATTGCAGTTGTATTGATTAAGAGATTAACTTCTCCATCATATTTCCATCTCTCAGTACTGAGGGGACAAGTCATAACTTGATGTTACACAAGAGTGTTGTGTAAGATGTCTGATTGGAACCTATGGTGCAATCATGCACTGCCTCAGCATATTGACTAGTGTTGACTATGCTGATGTTTCTGAAAAACAATTCTTAAAATTATGTTCTGGCATAGGAAAATCTGTAAAAGCCAGATCTGAACTCTGAATGGCTCAAGGGATAAATAACAAGTCATTCACTTCTACTTTGCCATTATGTATCAAGATAGTAATGGGATGAAACATGGGATAGTAATGATGAAACGTGATGAAACTTGCCTTATAGTTGGTTGTGGAATGAGTATTTTTCAATCTCAGTCCAACTTTCACTGAACATGTGATTGTGTGGAAGGAAGCTTGAATTGTCATTACAACTTAACTCTGTGGATAATCAGTTAATTTTATGCTTCTTTCAATCCATTGACTTCTGTAAGAGCTAAAACATCCTCACTTCCCTTAACAGCTGTTTACAGAGTGTGTAACTAGGATACTGCCTAAAAGGGGCCTGCATGCTAATAACCTGAGATACTTAGACACAAACAAGTATAAAACAACTAAAAAGTATAATAATAATATCCTAGAGAGAGTAGAGTACAAATTTTGATGGTTTGAGTTCAGCAGATGAGTATTCCGTGACTGAACACCCGCTAAAAGTTAAAATGCAGTACAAATAAACTGTTCTTTGATTTTCTAATGCACAGAACAAATCTGTTGTTGTCTAAGTGGTTTGGTAATGATAATCATTTTAACAATGTAAAACAGAAGTTGCAGAACATTTAATTGATTTCATGAGCTATTAAATGTCTGTGAAAATAGTGTCTCTAATTGCTGTTCTTGTGCCATTATCGAGATTAACTTTGTTGAAGAAAGTCTTGGAAACCTAATTACACATGATCAAAGACTTTCTGAATATCGGAACATTTAATTGCAAAATTCTTTAATTCTTTAATTGCTATGAATTTTCATGCATATTAATATATGTATGAGTTATATATAGTGAAAGAATGATATATATTTAGCATATATCAGACAAAGTACACCTTCAAAGTATTTCCCTTCCTTTTTTTCCCCCCACAGCATCACAATTGCAGGACTTCTTTTACTTTCTGGAAAATTTTAGACCTGTCAGGATGGAAGAGCTAATAATTTTATTGCATTATGAACATCAAGATGGAACACTTGATTACATTAAAGAGTTTCTGTTTTTACAGCCAATTTTAGATAGGATCTCTTTTACGTCAAGAGATCACCAAAACCTGATTCAAGCATGATTCAAAATCTATTCACCAGCCAGTGACTTGTTATTTCACTAGAGGTTGAGGTCCTAGAGAAGGATTCCAGTATTCCAGTAAGCTCTCTGACAAAAGTATGGAAGGTAGGCTGAACATTCCTACACTTTCTAAGTTCAGAATCAAGCAGAAAATAATATTTTAAAGGATAAAAATGTTTCAATGTTTCACAAACTAAATAACCCATACAAAAATATATAAAAGTCAGTTTTTCTCTTAGCATGTTAACTTTAAGCACCATGAAAGACTATACAGGCTGAGAATAACTACAGTGCTGACATTGCAGTGAGTTTAGACTGAACAAGCATCATTTGATTGGTACTTAGAACAAATTGGCACCAGTTCTGTGTGTACCATAGAAAATGTAAGTATATTATATTTGTATAACATGCAAAATACAGATCTAAGTATTGATTCAACAGGCATAGATGTGCTCTGTATTAGCCTTAACATACTAATGATTGCCCAGAGCAAAACAATAATAAACAAAAAAAGCAGCACTGGCCATCTGTGAGCAATATTAGATAAATAGTGTGAAAATAATTTATGAAACTTCTTCCTATTATTTCCTAGTCTTACTCCAGCAACAATCTCATTTACAATCATTCTGTATAGCTGTGTCATTCAAAAAGGACAGAATTACTCCAAGCTAATATGCCTTCCATGCTAATCTGTTAACCATATTATAGGAAAAACATCACTTTTTAATGTTACTTTAGAAGCTAAATGTCTTACCTAAAATAAAACCAAACAGCTACTCATAATAGCACCTTCCATTCTATGGAAGTGGAAAATGCAGATGAGCAATACCACACATGGAATCACAGAATCATAGAATTAAGGTTGGAAAACACCTCCAAGATCAAGTCCAACCTTTGACCAAGTACCACCTTGCCTACTAAACTATACCACAAAGTGCCATGTCTCCCTGTTTTTTGAACACTTCCTGGAATGGTGACTCCAGCACTTCCCTGGGGAGCCAGTATGTTTCCTTGAACTCCCATGGATTTTGCTTGTAATGAGAAAAAGCTCAGGGGTGTAGTTGTGTGTGTCACCTATTTTGTCCTCACTGTGGCCACAATGATATATTAGAATTCAAGGATAAATGTTCTGAGATTACTTTTGCAAATGTGTATTGCTTTAACATGTTGGACTAGCTTAATGCAATTTAATTTGCATTAACTTGTTGCATACTTTTTGCTTCTTCTGTGGTGTAGTTGTTCTTTCTTAAGGACAGATGAACGTTGAATTTTCTTTCTTATGTCCAACAGTTACTATTCAGTTTGTAATCCCTAACTCAGTGTTTATACAACAGGCAACATTCGTGTGACCAGGGAGGATGGAACACGTGTGTGTGTCCATGAGCCATCTCACTGGAATAGAAAGGGATAGTTTGAACATGGTAGGGTTCACCCACATCATCCTCTTTTAAAGAGTGAAGGGAAAAGGAGGAGGGTATCAATATTTTCTTACTCTACACAGTTTTAACTGTAAAAAGCACTAAGAGGGCTCATTCTGATCCCAGATTAAAGAGATGTGGCAACAGCGAAGAGGAAAACCCCAGATACAAATGACACAGAGAAAGATTTTGGTATTGCTAAATGAGAATATACTGAGGCAGAACTCCTGGAAAGATGATGTGCCAAAATACTTGCAGAGACAGTTCTAGGAAAAGAACTATACAGCACAGAAAACCAAGTCCAAGGCAGAGGAATAGTTTAGCAGCTATATCATGACCAGCTCAGACCAAACTGTCTGATGAAAAGTGTGTCAGCAAAACAGAATTAGAGATATGCCTGCAGACAGTTTTCTCAGTGGTGCTGTAGTGATTGAGGGGCTTCTGAGAACTACAACGAGATAAAAACCCAAACATTAGTCTTGGTTGAATTAAGAAAATAAGCTCTTGAGAATTTTTGAGCTAGCATGTCTCTGAATTCAAGATCTCCCTTAGGAGTTTCAGTTTTAATTTACAAATGATTATTGAAAACGGAAGAGAAGCTTAACTGACTGATCCAAATGTCACAGGTACTTTTTTCCTGGCAAGTAGGACAAGAGTTTATTTGCAGCCATGGTACTGACTGAGCTGAATGTTTATGTGCCATCCAATTTGAATGGATTGTAAAGCTGGGAATAAATACAGAAATGATCAAAGTGAAAGCTTGATTATTTCTCTCTGCGGAAACTTCTGGCAAGACAGGAACACATTTAGGATGAGGAAAATGTGAGGGAGGGGTGTCTAATCTGGATCAGAACAGCATATCCGAACAGAAGCTCTTGACGTTGCTTTCAGTCAGCTCAGGCTTTATAATCTTAGGGCTTTTGTGCTCATTTCCTTTTAGGTTTTTGCCAATAAGGAAGTTATTTTAAGTGGAGGTGCCATAAATTCTCCACAGCTGCTTATGTTGTCTGGAATTGGAAATGCAGATGATCTAAAAAAACTGGGGATCCCTGTTGTTTGCCATCTTCCTGGTAATTTTTTTATTCGTTTTAACCTTTCATGTTCCTATGGATGCAATTCAATGACCTTCAAATAAAATGAATCATGAAATTCAGTTTTCTTTATAGCAGGTTGTGTGGACTGAAATGTGTTTGTTACAAATCAGTGGAAAGCTGCATTGATTTTATACAAATCACTGGAAACATGCATTGATTTTAGAACTGAACAACAAACTCCTACAAACTCCTACACTTTCTTCACTACATTTGATAGTAAAAATGCCTTTCTAAAGGCATACTTTAAGGTTAAGCAGCATACTTATCATTAAGGATTTTGAGTGAGTTTTGATCCACCACAGATTTTATAAACTCCCACTGTCATAAATACTCAAATACAGAAGGAATAACATGAACTTTTCCTTAAAACTAAAAAAGTTAGTACTGTACTAACTTTCTATTTTCATTCTAGTTATGCTATGTTTATGTAAAACCTTATTCTGACATGAGCAAAAGGCTGATATGACTCATGGTCTTGGTCTTAGTCACCACTGCCCTTGTAAGAGGTTAGTTTAGTTCCCATTTATGCTGTTTTCTGGAAGCCAATGTGGTGTGTAACTGTTCTGTATGAAATAACTTCCCCCCCCTGCCCTTTCTTCTCCCTCCTCCCCCTTTATTTTTCCCTTCAGGAGTAGGCCAGAACCTTCAAGATCATTTAGAAGTGTATGTCCAGCAAAAGTGCACCAAGCCTATTACTCTGTATAGTGCACAAAAGCCACTTAACATGATGATGATTGGTCTGGAATGGCTTTGGAAATTTACAGGTATGAAACAAAGTATGCAATCATTCTACCCTTGATTGATTTAGAATTATTACAGCCTTTCATCCATGAATTTCATAGGCTGGGAGCCTTGATATGTAATTTTTTTCATGCTCTGGAAAGTAACTGGAACTTGCAAATGGACTTGAAATATTTTCTTCTAAATCAGAATATTTTAATGCTATTTTTAACATTCCTGTATCTCATTTGAAGAAAAATTCTACATTTTAAAATCAGTGCTACTGAGAAAGCTATTGTTAAAAAAATGAAGAAAATATTCTACTCGAAATCCATGTAATGTCAATAAAAACATATTGTTGAACTGAACAAATTTTTCTGTAAAATTGTTCCAGAAGAACAATTGTTTGTTGCTCTGATCAGAATCCTTTAGGCCTGCAAGTAAATCTGAACTGACTTTTGCATTTTACAGTAACTCAGCTGTAAGTTGTACCTCAAAAAGAATTTGTAAATACAATCCTTGATATCAGTAAAATAGTTTGTTCAAAGTTGAGGTCTCCACCACTTGCTAAATTATTCTCTTAGTATTTGACAACTTACACTGGGTATATGTGGCTTTTTACCACACAAGTAAATATTGACAGCTAACTTACAGTTTTAAACAGATGTGGGAATAACATCACATGGGGCACATTGCAGGCTTTTCACCTTTCCCTTCAGGGTGGGGACTGTGGATGGCTCTGCCTATTACCTGTGAGTGATGGGATAACTGTACTGCACATCAGGGAGTGTGCAGGGCAGGAATATCAGGATGCTGCAGTCACTTCCCTCCACACCTGTGGGCCCTGGGACCAAATCTGCTTCTGGAGTTAGACCCTGGGTCTGCCAGTTAGTGAGAGAACTGTAACATCCCGCTCTCAAACAAACAGGATTTCCAAACTTATGCATATTTACATTTATCTAGTCATTAAAAAGCAGATGGAAGTGATGCACATTGTTTAAATTACAAGCTGTTTGTAATGGATTCACGTTCCTTCTAATTGATGCTGAATCTATAAATTATTCATAGTAGTGTTACTAAGGGTTAAAAATAAGTGGATTTATTGCTCTTCTGAGGTCTTTTAATGGCATCTTCTATCTCATTTACACTCTCTAGGTGAGGGAGCCACTGCCCACTTAGAATCTGGTGGTTTCATCCGAAGTGAACCAGGGGTTCCTCACCCCGACATTCAGTTCCACTTTCTTCCTTCTCAGGTGATTGATCATGGTCGGGTTGCTTCCACAATGGAAGCTTACCAGGTGAGTTGAAGAATATGTTCCAATAATGTCTTGTATTAGCAAGGAGGCTTACACTCTATTGCAAATATTGATAGTTTGACTATATACTGAAAAATACTTTGTACAGTATAATATGAAAGAGTTGACTTAACCTCCTACATTGGGGAAAAAAACACAAGCTTGTCATTTGATATTGCTACCAAAATTATGTTACTATTTATCTCTGGGAAAGTATGCAAGTATTGAATTGCTGTTTAAGGATTTGCACTAGGGAAGTGTCATCATGCTGTTGATTAGGATAACATTGTGGTAGGTGCTGTTGAAAACTAAATCAAGTTGTTCCCTGTTCCACTGCAGTTTAGACAAAGGTTTAAGTGAAAATTTATAAGACCACACACTTATTCATTGGCACAAATCCAAGCCCCATTTTAGACTGTGATCTTGATTCAAGTCTGTGCTAATTCTGGGGAACTGTCACTGAATATACATGTTTCTTTTGCCATTCTCTTTTCTTCAGGGAATATAGTAATTTGGTCCAATTGTTGATTGTATTAGAATGCTCTGCTACTACTAAATTGGAATGAGTGTATTTTAAATCAAAAGAACAGCTGTGAGTGATATTTCCTTCCCCTTATGGAATACATTTACAAAAAATTTATGTAAAATGGGAAAATGTTCAATGGTATTTTCCATTATCTCTTTTAACATTTATGTTTGCTGAACTTGTACAGTCTGTCTAAATTGCGAAAAAAAAATTCTCATATTGAATTTGGAACCGGACCTGGTGGGACTGTGTCACGAGTACAGCACTGTTGTTGCAGGTCCACGTGGGACCCATGAGGAGCACAAGTGTGGGCTGGCTGAAGCTGAAGAGTACAGACCCCAATGACCATCCTATCATCGAGCCCAATTACCTGTCAACAGGTAAATGCAGCCTCTCCTTGCTCTGTCAACTTCTTGCCTGTTTCAGTGGCAGATTTTTGTATCTACTCAGCACCATTTCAGAAGCGTTGATTGGTACATTGTAACTGATTTCTCATTTATAAAATCAACTAGTATTGAAAGAGGTGGTTGCCCAAAGCACCCTATAAACTAGAAAGAATTCCCTGGAGGGGATGCAGTCAGAATTCTCAGTGTTTGCTGTGTCATGCTGTTCATTCCATCCCTCATCTGCTTGGAAAGGAATGCATCTCATTTGCTTCTTTGTGATGAGAATAATGGCCTTGGCTGGACAGTGGGTACAGCAAAATAAAGAGCAATTTCTCATAGCTCACCTATTTCCTTTTGGGATTGTGCAAGACAAGTGAGAGTTTTGCTCACAGTGAATGTAAATATCTGTGACTTTGAAAAATATTCTGCTTTATTATGGCTTTCAGCAGTAAGTGAGAGACTTTCCCTCCAGCCTTTTTTCTTCTATGCTATTTTATCTGTTATGCATTCTGTATGTATTGCTAAATTAAAGGTCTACTTACAATTTTCTTATTTTCTCTCTGCACAGAAAGAGATATTTGGGAATTCCGCCAGTGTGTCAAATTGGCCAGAGAGATCTTTGCTCAGAAAGCTTTGGAAAAATTTTGTGGGCCTGAAATTCAACCGGGAAGCCACGTTCAGTCTGACAAAGAAATAGATGCTTTCATAAGGCAGAAGGCTGATAGTGCTTATCATCCTTCCTGCACCTGCAAAATGGGTCTGCCTTCAGACAGCAGCGCTGTAGTTGATCCCCAAACAAAAGTCATTGGCGTTGAAAACTTGAGAGTTGTCGATGCTTCAATAATGCCCAGTGTTGTCAGTGGAAATCTGAATGCCCCAACTATCATGATAGCAGAGAAAGCTGCAGATATAATTAAGGGCCTCCCGTCACTTCAGGAGAAAAACGTTCCTGTATATAAGCCCAAAACCTTGGAATCACAGAGATAAAGGAATATTCTCATCCTTTCACATCTTTTGCTACTTAGACTTTGATCAGCATGTGAGGGTCTCATACTGAACATGCCAACATGATAAATACATAAATACAAAACAACATATCCTAATAAAATAACTATTAATTTGAACTTTTTTTTTTATTATTAGACTACCTGCCTTTTTTTTTTTTTAATGAGCTGGCTTAAATTGCTTATTTTAGAATTACAGAATCATAGAATATGCTGAGTGGAAAGGACCCATCAGGACCATTGAGTCCAACTTCTGACCCTGTGCAGGCCACCCCAAGAATCACAAGTTAAGTTAAATATGACCTCCTGTGGTAAATTCAAACTTTTTGTTGAAGAGAAGCTGTTTCTAAATGAGAGGTGTGCACATGAGCCAGAAATACTGTGCAATTGCATGAGGAATGGAAGATATTAATGTGTGCTATTTTGAAAATCATTATGGTCTGCCTTGTAATTTAAAGGAAGAGTTTTAACTGCTGTGAGAATATTACCCAGGCTAATGGCTAGTCAGTTATCCCCACATCCTGCAAGGAATGCTTAAGTAAATGTAAGCATTTAGGCAATTTCAGATTCACAAGCCAAAGTGGTTTGTATCAGAATTCATAGCAAAGAGAGGAACCTGCTCAGAGTTTGTTAAATGTTGTGTCTACGAGAGGAACACATGGTTTACAAATTCACACTGAAGATGAGATTTCATTATACTCAGCAGTCTTAACTGTATAGTATTCAGGAAGAAGACATACATTGCATATATCAGAAGCTTATTCTTTAAAAAAATGCAGAGCTGGAGCTAATATTTATAAAAATATTTATAAAAATGTAACAGAAAACTGGAATTTCTCCTTGTTTGTTTGTGGTTTGTTTTTTTTTTTTCCACAAGGAGCTTAGTAGAATTCTATTCACAATTTAAGCTGATTTAGTTGTACTACTTTATCATTTGGGACAGTAACAGATCTGCACTTTCTGTAACATCCTTAAAGTTACTGGTCTTAGCTCTAAGATTATTGTTTGCAAAAGATATTTCTCAACAAATATTGTGAATAGTGCCTTGCTATCAATAAAATTTAATTAAAAAAATTACAG